>NC_142810.1:61489454-61789454 GCF_049724085.1 Artemia sp. Qi Xiang Cuo
AATTACTATACCATCTATAGAAACGCTACCTCTTTGCAAATGACCCTGGTAACCGTCCAATGCATTGAAAACCTACACACATATCCATGCCTCAGGCGTAGGGTTCAAATATATAGATGCCTGGCCCGTGGTAAGGCACATTATGCAATCACTGGCTGGAGTGCATACTAGCTTACTACTCCTGTGAGCATATAAATTTTTTATAGAAAGCAATGTTGTAGTAACTTCAAAAAGGGGTCATTCAATTGGAAATTGAAAGGACTAGTGCCCTTTTAATAGGCAAAAGTGATTGAAGGGTAACTAACTTTCCTCTCACGACCACCATTTCCCCAAACACATCCAATCAAAGTTTTGAGAAATCCATTTTGTTCTACGTAGTCGAAAGTTCTGAAAATTAGGTCTTTTAGGATGATAACCCTATCAGAGCCCTCAGTGCAAGGGTTGTAAGTTATGCCCTGGGGGCATATAAGACTTATATAGGAAGTTGTTGTAGAAATTTCAAAAAGGGCCCATTTGACTGGATATTAAAATTGCTCTTTTTAATTGTCGAAAGTGAGGGGAGAGTAATTAACCCCCCTCTCACGCCCATGATTTCGCCAAACACATTCAATCAAAGTTTAGAGATAGTCATTTTGTTTAAAGTAGTTGAAAGTTCTGGAAATTACGTATTTAAGGATGACAAACCCCCCAGAGCCCCCAGGGAAAGGGTTGTATGCCCTGGGGGCATATAAGGTTTTTATAGACAGAGTTGTCGTACAAACTCCAAAAGTGGCTCATTCAATTGGAAATTGAGAGGGCTAGTGCCCTTTTTAATAGTTGAAAGTGATTGGAGGGTAACTAACCCCCCTATTATTTTTTTTATTATTATTATATTATATTATACTATTTTTTTCAGTAAAGTGCAAATTATGTTCTGGCCTTGTGAAGGCATAGGGTTTTTGAGCGCAACTCATGTTAATTTCTGCTCGTTTTGACTTTGACTCGGTTATTTATTGTAATTTCTGTTCGTTTTGGGTTTCATTTAAGGTCCGTCTATTTTTTGTTGAGAGATGTAGAAATAGTTTAGTCCAAACAATTTTCTGGAAGCAGAGCTTTCCAGTGACGATAGCTAGAAGTTCAACAACTTTAAGCGACTTCCACATCACGTGCGTAAGTTTCGTAGGTACGTAGGCTACTGCGGACGTACGGAGATTTTGATAGACAAGCTTCATAAGAAGGATGCTAAATTTAGGAAAGCAGTTTCACCTGGAGTAAAAGCAGCTATTACTCTTCGGTGTTTGGCTACTTTTTCGGTACTTCACCACTTCTTCGGTATATCTATGACTACTTTTAAATAATGTTCCATGCGTAACGTGAAACTTACGTAAAGCGCGATTTTACCTAGTTCTGCCTACGCTACTGACAAAACTTTCTCCGCAAGAATATATAAGGCATTTTAAAACCTTAAACATTTTAAACCACCATTCCCTTTTAGTCCTTATAAATTACTGCTTGTGGCTTTTGTCAAGAATATTGAAAGAACAAACAGCGCTCTTTGATGTTTAAAAAATTTGCGTGTAATTAGTTCCTTTATATGATACTAGAAAAACAGGAGATACCTTTCTCGTCTTTCAATAAAGAACATTCAATTTAAAAGAGAAACATTATTGAACTTATGCTATGGAGATAAAGTTTTAATATGTTTTAGCTTCAGGTTTCACACTTTTTTTTTATTTCGGGAACATCTCGGAAGCGATTAAAAGCTGCAACCAATTTAGCTTCTTAGCACAATTTAGGCTTGAACCGTTTTTACGCCTTCTTATAACATATCAAGGACAATGAAAATGAAATCTGGCTGTTGGCAAATTGGGCAATTTTTTTTTCAATGTCCAACGTGGCAACACTGACAAAACATGATATTGCCCTTAAGACTGTATAATTTTGTAATAGCCAAACGAAAAGCAGCTTATCCCCAAATAAAAAATCAGGCCAAATTTACAGTTATTAAAATTTCCATTCTCTAAATAACATACTATAAATTTAACATGCAGAACACATGCATGATTCAGTAAGACGGGCTAAATTTTAAAAAAGTGAAAAAATCAAAAGAAGAATACTTTGGAATTTTTATACTAAATAAATTTCAATCTTAAACTACTAAATAACCGCAATTTTCCATCCCTTCCCCTCCCTTGGTTGATATTTTTCCGTTATTTTCCATTAAATTCACCCTATATTTGAAATTTTTATTTATTTGGGGTTGTAGCACATGCATGATAATGTGTGGTTGCAATCAACAATTTACGTAGTAAAGTTGTCTCAAATGCTAACTAGTTTTTGTGTGAAAATCCTATATGCACTTTCCCTCTGTATCCCTTAAATGAAACAACTTGTGGCTTTTCTCCAGGACGGGGAGAAAAATATTCTTTGATATTTTAAAAATTAGCAGGTAATTAGTTCCTTTATATGAAACCACAGAAACAGACAATAGCTTTCTACTCTTTCAGTAAGAAAGTTCCATGTAAAAAGAAAAATGAAATAATGCAACGAAGACATGATATTGACGTGCCCTAGTTTGAGGTTACAGTTTTCCTTAGTTTCTGGAGCATCCAGGAAGCGGCTACAAGCTGCAACCATTTACCTTGATTGCAGGTGACCCACATCAGGCTGTGTTGTAGATATAAAGCAACCCGATTCGAATATTTCTTTAGAAGAATGTATTTGGAGAAAATATGCAACATAAATGTCCCTCTTACCAGGGAAAAGTTTCCAGTGTCGGAAAAAGAGATTATATTCATATGCTTACCTGTACAGGAACGATATATTAAGAGAGATATGTCCCCTATTTTGGACGATGGGATCCCAAGACAGATCTTGGAATGGCAACCTCAGGGAAATCGCAGGAGAGGTCGACCAGAGAAAATCTTGTGTCCCAGCTATCGATTGGACTTGGAGTCTGAGCTGTAAAGGAGGCCCCAGATGGTCAATCATTTTGATCAAAAGCTTCCGTCAATTGATTGACTCAAGCATAATTGACCGTCTAGCAACCTGTTTAACACTTGAGTCAAGCGTTGACGGTGATTAATAGAAAGTTTGAATAACTCAATCGTTTTGACCAAAAGCAGTGCGTTAGACTATTTTTGGTCGAGATTGAAGGGTTGACTGAAACGTCGATTGAAGTTTAATTGAAGCACACGTTAATCGCTTGACGGTAACTTTTAAACAAAATGATTGACCATCTAGGACCTCCTTAAGTTATAGCAGCCAAGCACCAAATTATGCACGTGAACAGCACTGATATTGATGTCTGAACATCATGAAATTGTGTTCTTCAATTTCATCACGGCATTATGAAATTTTAATAAGGGTGCGTGCTTCACTCGTGGTTTTATTTCCCGGTACATGGTTTCACCCTCCAACTCCTTATACCTTATAATTGTTGTTGTTTTATTGTTAGTAGCAAACCCTCATAAGCAACGCTTTTGATGTTCTACCGATTCTTTTTGTAAATATATTATTACTACTAGAAAAAAAGACAATAATAAAGCTTTTCTAAGACAAACTAATTCCCAATTCAGAGGAAGATTTGCTACTGGATAGAGATTTAGAAAGACATGAGCCATCTATTCTTTATTAAAAGAACCGAGAAAATTACAACTTTTTGGGTGAATTACTTTCTAGAGACAAAATGTTCTGGAAACAAAACACCTGGCACTGTCTAAACAATATCTCAAAAAAAAATCAACTAACACCATTCAAGCTAAGAAGGGTGCTTGTACTTAATTGTATTCGATTCCTATTTAAAACCCTTGGTTCTTTGTGGCGTTCAAGACCCGGCTAAAAATTTGGCTCTAGGAGGTTTCGTCCGCAAGTTAAAGGCTCGACGACCGACAATTACCATTAATCTACCATATTTCCTGAAACCATGAAGCGGCTCCAAGTCGGAATTGATGATGCATAACCAGGTTTCCTTTGACCAATGGCCCGCTTCATCCACTACGACAACGAGAGACAATTTAGGCATTACTTCGATATCACTCCGTAAAACATAGCCAACCAGCCACCGAAGGCATCTGGTGGCATTTGATATATGTAGATAGTGTCCTTTGTGCCACATTCAGATTGTCAGAGCTTCAGAATATACTGATGGCATTTACGGTTGAAAAATATCGAAAATCACCCATTGTATCGAGACTTTTTTATTCAATACGATTTTCTAGGCAGAAAATACTTGGCGTTCTTGTCATGTCAGAATTAAGAAGCAAAGCAACGCACTATAAGTTAGTAACGCAAAATGGCGTCATCAACTTTATAGTGACGCAAAATGGCGTCATTAACTTTATAGTGACGCAAAATGGCGTCACCAGCTTTATGGTGACCCAAAATGGCGTCACCATAAAGTTGAGCTACTTGAACACCACAAACACAGGCACAAAATCCGCGGGTGCCAGAGTCAACCCAAAACCACTCACCAAGTTAGGCCCCAACCCCTGCTTCTCACAGCAATTTATAGCATCCACGTATATTCAATTTTAATACACTACAACAGGAAATGAATAAATTACTTCTAATGATGTCAGTGTAAAATTAAATGCAACTGTCTCATCGAGAAATCATTAGAAAACAATCATCTTCACCTTGATAAAATTTAAGCGTAGGGGCTTCTTGCTATCTTGGAAAGTAGTTGAGTTAGGTCAACTTTAGGGAATAAATCCAGACCTAAAAATATACCCCAAAAAGGTATTTCACCTTTATTTGCGATGTAAAAAATTCAGGGAGGGGATCGACATACCCCCTCAGAGCATTCAATATCATCAATGCATATCAAATTTTGGTGCACTATAACAGGGTTAGGACAAGCCCTAACAAAACCAGCCCTAGGCCCTCCAGGAAATAAAAACTTTGACCTCGTAATAGTAAATGGCATTTTAAATTAAATCAACATTGTCGCTTTAATACAAATACCAAGTAGTTAATCCTATTAAACATTATTAAGCATTCAAAAACATATTATTAAATTAAACATCATTAAATATATTCTACTAAACATCAAATATATTCGATTAGGTTGATACTCCTACATGCACAGATAAAATTAGAGCGATTCGAGCTAACAGGGGATTTCCCTCTCATATTAATGCTTCGAGAAAAAAAGATTTGAAAAAGGACCGGCAGGCAAGATGGGGAGGAGGGAAGTTCTCTAAGTCCTAACCCAAATGTATAGTGTACCTTCTCAGAGGCAGTTTTAATCAGAATCATCGAGATAGAAGTGTCCTACGATCCTGGACATTCCTGAATTATGATCCTGTGTTTTTAATAATTGTAATTATTATAATTTAATCATTAAGGACCACAACCTAAATAACCAGGGAATAATCATGATTCGGAATTTGACTCGGAAGCAAAAAGAGATAATTTTTTAAAACCTTAGGGCTAACAGGTAAGTACAAACCTTCCTAATAACAGTCGTAAGCTAATTCGAAGATGCTTTAATATGTCGACCAATGAGACGCAAGACCAGTGTGGCCATCTCAGGTAATTTCAACCGGTTTTAGGAAGTAGTTTTCTCCTGTGTAAGTTTTTTCTTCTTTTAGCGATTTTCCTTTCTTGAGTCAAACTTTTTCTTATTAGATTTTAGTCTCGACAAGTTATTTCAGATTATATATAACACATGCAATAACTCAAAAAGTTGCCGAGTTGCCCTAGCCCGGTTATTTATTGTTTAGTACTAGGAGACCGATCTTCGCTCGGCGGAAAGAAGGAAAGTTTTTTAATCTCTTTCACAAAACAACTTAAATT
Source organism: Artemia sp. Qi Xiang Cuo (assembly GCF_049724085.1). Classification (NCBI taxonomy): domain Eukaryota; kingdom Metazoa; phylum Arthropoda; class Branchiopoda; order Anostraca; family Artemiidae; genus Artemia; species Artemia sp. Qi Xiang Cuo. The sequence continues at coordinate 61,495,233 of NC_142810.1, forward strand.
TCATTTTATTAAACCTTTGAGCATATTTAAACCAAAAAATTAAACTATACTATCGAAAACCAAATTAAAATGTCCACATACGCAACTTTGGGAGGAGGTTAATGTTATAGGGGACAAGGACCCAATAAATTTCGGTCATGCAGTCACACAGATGGTAAATCATCGCATGACTCTGATTTCAATAAACCATGAAATGATCACCTTTCGTCAAGTATGTAGTGGATGCATTGCATCACTACATACTACATACAATAATAACTACATCACTACATACAATCATAGCATCACTCTGATTTCAACAAACCATGAAATGATCAACTTTCGTCAAGTATGTAGTGGATGCATAGCATCACTACATACTACACACAATCATAACTACATCACTACATAAAATCATAGCATCACTCTGATTTCAACAAACCATGAAATGATCACCTTTTGTCAAGTATGTAGTGGATGCATAGTATCACTACATACTACATACAATCATAACTACATCACTACATACAATCATAGCATCACTCCGAGTTCAACAAACCATGAAATGATCACCTTTCGTCAAGTATGTAGTGAATGCACGTTGTTTTTCGACTTGTATTGTATTTCAATATTGTAATCAATATTTCAATATTTTGTATTTCAATATTACCCTCAAACTATTTGTCAGCAAGATCAAGAATCGTTATAAATCAATGTTGGTAGAGATCAAATACTACTTGTGAAATAGTTAGTGTGTTTTGATTTAGTATAACCGTACTACGATAGCAAAGATATGTTACGCTTAACGTTTAATCACTGAGAAGCGTACCTTAAACAACCCGCGAATGATCATTAGTCAAAATAGACGTATATATGTTCAAAGCTGGGAGGGGGAGTGTTGGAGAAAGGACCCTATCTGAGGCGCTCCGTTCATGCATATTGAAAATCCTTGTACGACTCATTTCAGCAAGACATGATATGCCCACCATTTATGAAACAAATTCAATATTTTTTTTTCAATAAAATTCAATAAATTTTTCCGTATTGGTTTTTAATATCTGCATCGCAACAATGTGCTTGCTGTAAGCAGCAATCACAGAAATCCTTATAAACTCCGTTTTGTGTTTATGCGTTTGCGTTGCGGTTTCACGTTTCGCACAAATTAAACACCACTTGTGAAAAATGTACTTTGTATTCTGATTTTATATTTTCGTAACGCAAACTTCAGGATTATTAATAATTAATATGAAAGCATTAAGGATTATTCCCTAATTATTTTTTAATCGCCACTTGGTCAGCAAATGTTTAAATGTGCAGAGCAAGAGGGAGGGGTTGTTCAAAGGAATACAGACCCCCAACAATTCCGGCCCTTTTTTCTAAAAATAAATTGGGGGAGAGAGAGGCCTGGAAGATGAACGGGATCAAGGCTTCTCTTTTGGCCCTTTAATCGGATTACCAATCCTTACAAAACTCTAATGTATGGAGGAGGAGCGTGCGTAGCTCTGTTGGCCTCAGGCGGCTTGGTGCTGCGCTGAGTTGTTAGTAGTAGTTAGTAGTAGTATAACTATAATTCCAACTAAGTGTCGGCACTGTTTCTGTTTTTCAGAAAAACAAAAAAGGAAGATACAGACGAAAAAAAAGAGCAGAACAGAACAGATACAGAAACAGGTCCGTCAAAAACAGGTAGCCTGTTTCTCCTTTCTTATCTGATTTTTGGAAGAACAGAAACAGAAACCGGTTAGACAAAACAGAGACAGAAGTAAAAACAGAAACAGTGCCGATGCTTAATTCCAACGTGGTGCGAAATTTCCACCTTTTTACAATGTTCAAAAACAGATTCAAAATTGAGGTGGGAGGGTGGAGGTGTATGGCCATCTCTAGGGCGTTACTGGGTTGATACCCCCAAACCCCCCCTCCCCTCCCCAAAAAAAGTCCGATGAAAAAAAAATCCTAGATAAAGCCATGGGGAGGGAGGGGGTATAAGGTCTTTTTTCGAAAATCATGGGTTTTGATAAGGTTTAACATGCCAAACTTTCTCTTAAGATTAAAAGAAAAAAAAATGGAAGAAGGGAATAGAGGGGACGAATGCCCTTCCATTATAGAGACTGAAGGTCTTCGCAAGACTGTGGTTTCAACAAGATTTAAAATCTTCACCTATGTCTTAAATAATTAAAATTTTAGGTGGAGGAGCGGTAGGAAGGGGTCCGAACGGTAGTCGGAGAATACATGGGCCTCTATTAAAACCCTCAGCCAAATAAATTAAAATTCTTGAGCAAAAATTGAAGTCAGGGGACACAGATATCGCAAAACCCAAAGGCCTAACTTTGTGCCCTTTAATAATGAAGATTGAAAATTCTTGTACCTGATCTAACAAGATGTAAAAGGTCCACCGTTTTATGCAATTAAAGTATACAAAATTTTTAACCTTAAGACTGTTCTGATTAAGACTTAAGTGTCTACGACCTTATATTTTTTATGATGAGGCTGCAATAAATATTAATAATAATAATTTATTGTTACCCTCTGTACATAACAAAGACATATTAAGAGGAGTGTGAACAAGAAGAAAAAGAAAAGACAAAGGACAGAAATTAAAAGAACAAACAGGACAAAGACATATTAAGAGGAGTGTGAACAAGAAGAAAAAGAAAATAAAAAGGAAAGAAATTAAAAGAACAAAAAGGACAAAGACATATTAAGAGGAGTGTGAACAAGAAGAAAAAGAAAACAAAAAGGAAAGAAATTAGAAGGACAAAGACATATTAAGAAGAGTGTGAACAAGAAAAAAAAATAAAAAGGACAGAAATTAAAAGGACAAAAACGACAAAGACATATTAAGACGATTGTGATCAAAAAGAAAAAAAAAAGACAAAAGGACAGAATTACGCACCAACACTAACAACTTAACTGAATAATAATGATACATGGGAGACGTATCATTCTTTAAAAGTGCGGCTTAGTGCGAGTTGATTTTTGAGTTAAAATCAACTTGCTGATAGTGGTGGAAAACTTCAGAACCATGGTTAATCATAGTAAAGCAAAGACAGATAGTCTTTGTGAGAGGCAAAGCTAGCATACCTTTTCCCAGAATTATATAAAAATGATTCGTTTCACTTGTTGATAGATAGTCTATCATCCATCCTAGGGCAGAACTAAGGTAGATAGGCATGAAGTATACCTACCTCTCGGGGTGTCTGACACCAATTCTAAATATAAATCAGTTTTAACTCGACTTTCGTCAAACAGCAAGCGAAGCTATCGATTTCAGCAGTCAACGCAAAATTGTGAATCCAATACTCAGACTTTGGTCCGTAATTTGAATTTGGTCAATAAATTTGCAAAGGAATCAGTAGTGGGAAAATAAATCCGGCAAGTGTCATCTTCATAAAAAAAAGAACGGATACGATTTTCGTGCTCAGACCTGTCTTAGAGACATGAGACGACTTAGTCGCAAAAACTGCCATCCATTAACTCATGATGTTTTTAATTTCATATATGACAATATATAAAAAGGCATATTTTAAAACATAGGGGGGGGCGGTAAACAATCCTCTTTTTCAAAGCAATCGCTAAAGCTCTAATTTTTCTGCACTGAACGTTTTCCGATTTTGGACAAAATGTTTTGTCCAACGATCCATTCAGATACACAAAATAAATTCTGAAAACAGATAAATTGTTCTAATGTAACCCAGTTCATGCTTCACGAGAAGATTTGTAGATAGATTTGGATTTAGATAGACATATACCTTCTTTTCGTTATTCAGCAAACTGAAATATAACTACTCTTTTCTCATCCCTTCTACAGATAAATAACTTCGGAAACAAAATATTAGACAGGTCATTTCCGTCTAGCATTTCAGCAAAAAGGGGAAAAATCCTTTTCTAGACGAAGAAAATACAGGAATACAAAAGTACCTGCGGCAGGTATAACCAAAAGAAAATAAAAATAAAAGAGAAAACAAAAACCTCGTGAAAAGATCCCTGTGGGTGTCCATAAGCTGCTTGAATTTACCCGTTTCAAAAGAGTAGAATGCCATGGCAAGGTCTATGTATGGTTCTGCAAATTGTTTTGACGCTCTTTGTAAAACAAAAGGGATCCTCCGTGGATAAGAATCGATCTTAAAGAAAAAAATATATATAAATTTTTGGAAATACTATGCTGGCTGGCAGGCCCAAATTGAAAAGGTGCAGGGCCCGATTGGATTTTTTCTCTGTTTTTTTCAGGGCCCTCTCTATATATTCAATATTTAAAATATACCTGCAGAGTAGTTTACGTACGTAAAGTAGTTAACGTATGTAGTGCAAATTCTCTTTAATATAGAATTATCCAGATTAAATTAAATAAATTTGACATGAACTTTTACGGGTATCAGGTTTCTATATTATAAAGTATACATTACATTATGATAAACACACTAATAAATCTGACCCAGCAATGCAAACTTAAAATGAATATATTTTTAGTTAGTTAAATAACTCATAATTGAATTAATGATTCCTTTGTTATTAATCATTTCACAAAACAATAAATAAATTAAATAGCAACTGCTAAAAGGTAAAATAACCTGTGCGTAGTTTCAATTAATTAATTAATTCACATAATCAAAAACAAGGAAACAAATATAAAAAAAGAAGAAAAAAGTAAACCCTCACAAAGTACCCACTCTCACACTGCATCTCGACCTAGGAGAAACTTTTTGACTTGTGATATAAATCAATAAACTGATACAGAGCCGCTAATGTTGCCAGGGAGGCTACTTCAGAGGGTTACACTTATGTGACGAAACACATGAGCTGATCTCACTGTATTTCTCTTCTCATATAAAAATAGAAAAAGAGTATTTGAAAGAAAAAGGGTGGCCCCAGATGCAGATGCGGATTACTCTTGCCCCAGATGTAACCTAGGTATTGAGGATGTGGCCTATATTCTCGCCGAGTGTCAGCACATTTCTCTATTAAGGGGAAAGTATTTTGAGGGTGTTAAATTAGAGTTCTCGGGGATCCTGAAAACGGCTGTAAAAAGGGACAATCAGGCAGTTATGTAAATATGTAAATGAAGCGTTAACATCAATGAGTGAAACTTGATATTTATGTTATTTTTCTTGTTGAGTGTAATTAAGAATACTGTTCTGTATGGTCTGTTTTTTTTCTTTTTTGGCTTATAATAAATTATTATTATTATTATACTAGCTTGTCCGCATTCCTAGTATGATAAGAATGATAATTAATCAGAATTAGTAGAAAATATATCCGCAAAACAAGCTGGCGAAACATTATTCGAACATTGTTATACCAGTTTTAATAACTGGAGATCACGTAAACTGACCAACATTCAAAATTTTAAAATGAAAATTACAAATAAGTATATCACTAAATTAGCACATTCCCCCGAAAGACGAACTGCTTTATTCTGAACTGTCTTGCCCAAAAGGCAAACCCATATACAATATAAGGCTGGATAATCGTACCATAAATAATCTTTAAAACAGAAACCAGGAAAAAATACGAAAACGATGAGGTAAACCTAGGCCTCTTGGTGCCTTGGACAAGATAATTTCACTGTGTTTCTTCTAATTCAAACTTAATCAATAAAAATCCCAAATACCTCGTTTCAAAAACTTGATTAATTATAGTACCACCAAAGCACATATTATTCAAAGAATTTACCACATCACCAATTTGGCTATATATCATATAATTAGTTTTACCAACATTAACACTTAAAAAACTGAGACTAGTAAATGTATTCAAGTACTGCAGGACATCATTCGCGCGAATTACAAGAATTATCGCTTATCGTCAAAAACCAATTGCTTTAAATTTCGAAAAAAAAAATTCATTTTGACGGTAACGCGGGGTCCGATTGGATCCCAATCGCCCTTTATCCGGTCCTGCTGGCTGGGACAGCTACGAAGAGCTTACTAGAGAGGCAACATATTAGAGATGCCTAAAGAAGAAATTGCAATAGTAAGGAAATAGGATTTTGTTCTCCCATCTATATTACAGAGAGGTGGAGTGGTTTTAGAAGATTCGTCTATCCTAGAAAGTTATCCAATTGACGTTTTTTTTTTATTTTTTTTCTTTTTTTTTCTTTTTTTTTTACTGATGGATGATATGATATGATGGATGATAGGATTTCAACAGCTTGTTGTCTAAAAAGCTAAACCACAAAATAAAAAATGTTACCGAAGTTTTACCAGCATAACATTTCGATGAGTAGGGCTTTTATACAGGTGTTTAATTTTATACAGGAACTCCTTTAGGACAAAAATTTAAATTAACAAAATAAAAAGAGGAACAAATATTGTTTGCTATATATTTAACAAAATTACCTTTGGTAGTCTTTTACATAGAGGCTTTCAAAATATTTTACTTTGATCATGGCTAGTGTCTCCTAACTTACAGCAGACAAAAATTCGACAGAAAAGTTCTTCCTTCCTTTCTTACTCATTATTGAAAAAAGATGTGCGTTAAATTTTCGTTTTGATCCCGAAGATATTAAGAGTCGTTAAAGCCACGAAAGATCTATTGGCTTTTTCCATTGAGTTTTTAGTATGACAGCACAAAAATAGTAAAATACTTGCAAAACGACGGATTTTCTTCTTTATTACCGTTCAACAACAATGAACTGTCTTGGCATGCCTCGAGGATCAATCCTTGGTGCCTGATTCAATTTTCATTTTCATTAGTGACCTTCATTTGGGTGTTAGAGGTATGTCCCCACCTAGATGCTCTTGAACGCTGTTCAGCATATTGAACAGCGTAGTTTTTATTTGCCAAAACATTGACACAAAAAAAAAATTAACCGAAACAACTATAATTCACCAAATCTGAGGAAAGAACCATCGGCAATTGACTGAATGTTTAAGATATAGTGATTTTAATTCCTGGAAATCTCAGAATTCTAGTTTTTATTTTTCAATGTCATAATGACAAAACAAACTATTTAAAATATATTTTGTTTTCAGCAGGGAAAAAATGACACCTCAGCCTTTTGAAGGCTTAAGGGTTTAAAAGTTCAAAATAGGGATAAAATCCTTTTTAATAGACAGTGTATAATACATTTCACAAAAAATACCAGATATTTCGGTCACACATGCAGTGACCGTCATCAGTAATAAAACTAAACTAAAACAATTTAAAACAATAGTTTATATGCAAAATCAAATAAAACTACATATTGTTTAATTCTCTAATTCTTTTCAACGCAAAGGCGGAAGCTAGCCTCTTTGACCTTCTTGGATTCGGTTCATTAATGTTCAATGATATAACATTTGGACAAAGGTCAACTACATTTAATGGACTAAACGTTGCTACGTTATAATTTGATAAATTATCATAGATAGAGTTCATCCCGAATTCACGTGTATCCTGGTTCAAAGCAATAATCTTGAATGAGATTGTCCTTACCTAGAGAGTTTCAGGAAAAATTTGCTTTAAACCCTGATCCCCAGAAATCAAAGAGACATTCTTGAACAAAATAAAATGATCTGGAAAATTAAAAATATGTTCTGAAAGGGCTGAAGTAAAATCTTCAGACCTAGAATCTTGCTTTAAAGCCGAAGAAATAGAATCTTTATGTTGTAATAATCTCATTTCCAAACTCTGGTTAGTACGTCCCACATATGAGCTTCCGCAAGTACACGGGATCTGATAAACCCCACTGTGTTGCCCCAATGAAGTTAGATCCTTCCCAGAAATTAGAAAACTACCCAAAGTATTATTACTCTTTAAAGCTACCCTTAGACCATTGCTTTGTAAAATTCTTTTAAGTTTTTCACTTGGTATTATCTAAAAATACCAATATCAAAAATACCAGATATCAAAAAATATCTGGTATTTTTTGTGAAATTTATTATACACTGTCTATTAAAAAGGATTTTATCCCTATTTTGAACTTTTATTTTATCGTAATGAAAAGGCAGTGTGGTCTCCAAAATTATCGAAGGCATAAGGGGAGGTGGTGGTAAATGTTCCCTTGTATTGTAAAAAAAAAAAAAAAAAAAATCAAGAAATGCTTGCAAACCCCGTTTAAATCATGCATAATCTGCTGGTATGTATACATTATTCTACTGGTATACGTATCTTTTACGTGGGATATCAAAGGGATATATTAAACAAGGATATTCACTATCCTTATTGTTACGTACTTAAGCCTTAAAACATTTTTTAGAATTACATAAAGAGATAAAATCATATAAGAACTAAAGCGAGTGTTTCTCCTTCCGCAACATCCCCCTAATCAGCATACATTAATGAGATGCATTTACACTAGTTGAAGATGAAAATGACGAAATTTCAAGCTTTCTTCCTATAAAAAGGACCCTCGAGTAGGCTCAGAGGAGAAAGCTATATAAAGAAAAGTTTTATTCAAACTTCAACGCATAGAAAACTAGAAAGCTCATCTCAATGTTAAGTTAAAAACGGGAGGAACTTTCAAGAGAGACAAAAGTTCTACTTAAAAGGAAGAGACTAAAGAGTCACGAAGATCTCTTTAGAAAAATAGAATGATAAAAGTAACCAAAATGAATAGACATGAATATATAAATTCCTACGGAGGGGAGGGCAAACTCATTAAACTAGCAAAAACGTCCAGTTACACGAAAATTATAGGTGCGATCTTAAAATTTCTTTGAGACACCAAGGACTCCCATTTACCGTGTACGCAGCCGGAAATGAATTTTACCCCCACCCCTATATATACTACTTCAAGGCATATATTTGGACATTAGGGGGTGGGGTGGGGGTTAATTCTAAAATTTTTTACCATTTACATCAGAAATGCAGTTCACACCCCCCCCTTAATGTGCAAATATATACCCTGAAGTTGAATAGGGGGGGGGGTCAAATTCATATCCGACAAAAATGATTCTTCTATTTGGAAAGAGCATAAAAAAAAAGAATCGAGTGATATGTTTACGTTATTCGTATGTCAATAATATGAACTGCGAAAAAATTACCGACGGGTCTCCATGTCTGGTTTCCTTATACAGTATATAGCGGTGGGTACCGCATAATGCATAAGTACCTATATATACATATAGTAGTAAATATATATAATATACATAAATACTATATTTATTTACTTTGTTTATAATACTATAAAGTAATATATATAGTATAAGCCTAAAATTGAGGCTATTGAAGAGGAGATATGTTAATAAGACAGTTCCTATTTTTATAATATGTAAAAAATGTAGTTATCAAACTTTGAAATCGATTTCGCTATACTTACCTGCCAGCCCCTCTAATATACAGACGCATAGATAGACGAATTGTATTATTCCCATATGTTTCCCCGTTTCTTGCTTTCGCCAGCATTTATTTGATTTACGGTTAAACTAGTTGAAAAAAGAGCGATGCATGGCAAATGCATAAAAAATAATTAATTTTTACTATATTTTTCCACATTAAGGAGGGAAAGCATAGTGGAATCCCTTTAATATATATATATATATATATATATATATATATATATATATATATATATATATATATATATATATATATATATATATATATATATATATATATATATATATATATATATATATATATATATATATATATATATATATATATATATATATATATATTTGAGGAGGGGACAGCCCTTTTCATATACGGAATAATTTCTCTTCGTTTTAAGTTTTAATATCGCTCCTTACTTTCAGTTAAAAAAAACTTGTTTTTTTTATTTAATATCTGAACGTTTTTGAATGAATGTAGCTTTGATTTTGGCTAACCTTACATCAATAATTAAAACGAAATTTGCATATCCATTTTAATTTTTTGGCTAAATGGCTATTGCGTACTTTTGATCTGACGTAACTTACGAATTAACTTACGTAACCCTTAGTCAATACCTCACTCTTTATACCAAATTTCAAATTTTCTTCCAGTTTTCTAAGAATGGCCCTTTAACCACAAATGCCGTTAATTAGAATAAATAGCTCTGATGAAACTTAAAAAAAAAATTAGCGCAAAGAGCGAGGTAATGACTTAGGGGCGAACCCAATCATGTACGTATTAATTTCTGTTTGTTTTAAGTTTTGGTGTTGCTCCTTACTTTCAGTTGAAAAATTGCATTTTTATTTAATTTCTTGTTGTTTTTTAAATAATGCTTGGAGTCTGACGCCCCCTTTATAGCAATGTCCCTTCCTCCGTAGAAAGCTCCTCCCACGTAAAACCCGACCCCCTCCCCAAATTCCAGAAAAATATGCCCTCAAAACTTTTGTATACTTCCCAATAACGAATATTATATGTAAACATTGGACATTGTCCATAACTTGCAGACCGTCCCCCGGAGACTGTGGGGGTCATCCTCAAAGACATAGTTATTGGATTTTTCGAACATGCTGAACAATATGTCTATCTAAAAATTATGATCCGGTGACTTTGGGAAAAAATGAGCGTGGGAGGGGGCTTAGTTGCCCTCCATTCTTTTTGGTCACTGAAAAAGGGCACTAGAACTTTTAATTTCCGTTCTGAATAAGCAAATCCATCAGTTTTCTAGTCTGCCCTAAGAAAATGTAAGGAAGCTAAGGATAAAGAAAAATACAAGGATCTTTGTGATTTTATGCTAACGTTCTGCGGCCTGCCAAACTGTTCCACCGTTGCTGAAAATCAGTTTCTGATAATTGGTAATGTCAAGATCGTAGAACAGAATGTCCTTCTAGGCCACACATATAGATTTGTAGTGTCTGTCAAACAACCAACCTGATAATTCCGAGCTTTGTTCGAACCTTGTATTTTACATTTTGTAATGCGCGGGAAATATTCCGATTGGCAAATAGCTAGCAAAGGAAGAAATAAGACTGACTCTCAGCAAAGGAAGAAATAAGGCTGCAAAGGAAGAAATAAGGCTGACTCTCAGCAAAGGAAGCAAAGGAAGAAATAAGGCTGACATAATTTTCAAGATGAATTCTCGCTAGAAGACCAATCTTAAGCTCCCACAAATTATTTTTAGTGTTTACTTGTTTTTATGAGTTTTGTGCTTGTATTAAATGTTTTGTTTTTTTTCCTTTTTCAATATATTTGATGTTGACTGGCCGCTTTGAAAGATGTTTCCAAAGCGTCTTTTGGTCAATATCCCAATTGATAAGAAAAATAACCTCTAGTTTCTGAGATTTTAAGATGGACATATTTTGGACATAATTAAGACGAAATATGGACATATTTTGGCTAAAAAGGACATGATTTTGGATACTCAGGGGACATATTTATGGACCAAAAAGTTGGCAACCCTGCGACTATGTGGTCAGATTATCAATCAAATAGATGCATTCAGTAAGCGCAATTAAACTAAATCAAACAGTTCGTGGTAACGAACTGTAAGTAAGGAGCGACCCGGTTCAATAGTAACCGAAACTCTAAAAAACGGAATGTAGAATTTAGAACGGAATAGAACTTTAATGAAAATCAAACCATCAGATTCAGCGTATCAGAGAACCCTACTCTAGAGGTTTCAAGCTCCTATCTGCAAAAATGTGGAATTTTGTATTTTTTGCCAGAAGAAAGATCACGGATACGTGTTAATTTGTTTGTTTTTTTCCCCCCAGGGGTGATCGTATCGATCCAGTGGTCTTAGAATATCGTGAGAGAGCTCATTCGAACGGAAATTAGAAGTTCTATTGCCCTTTTTAAGTGACCAAAAAAATTGGAGGGCAACTTGGCCCCCTCCCACGCTCATTTCTTTTCCAAAGTCACCCAATCAAAATTTTGAGAAGGCCATTTTGTTCAGCATAGTCAAAAATCTAATTAATATGTCTTTGAGAATGATTTAATCCGCCAGAGTTCCCGGGGGAAGGGCTGCAAGTTATACACTTTGCCACATGGTTTACATATAGTATTGGTTATTGGGAAGTATTCAGGCGTTTTCAGGAGGAATTTTTTTCTAGTAGGGGGTCGGGGTAGGTGTAGGGATTACGGGGGAGGATCTTTCCATGGAGGATATTTCATTGGGGGAAGGGAAATTTCCATGAAGGGGGTACCAGATTTCCCAGCATCAAGGAGGCACACTTGTGCCTCTATAAAGAGGCGACCCACCACAATGTTAAGCGATTTCTGGTCCTAGCGGTCGCAGAGAGACAGCGGTAATCGCATTTTGTAGCCCAAGCTCAAACTAAGAAACGTGCAAAATTTCACCCCCCCCCCTCCAACTTTATCTTCATGGGTAAAAGTGGGCCGGAAGTTTCGAACTTCCGACCACAGCTCCCCTTTAACGTTGTCCGATTGGGTTGAAATTTAGAGGTTAAGCTTTCCTAGGGCCCGGGAGCTTATCCAAAAATTTTCAGCTCAATCCGATCACTCCTTCCCTGTTTTCCAAAAACCAAATATAGCCACTTAAAGTTCAAAAAAAAAAATTTCTTCTTAGCCACGCCTACAGACCACAGTTGGCAACTGATCCGGGTGAATGAGGACTCATTCGAAGCAGAATTCGACCTGTTAGGGCATTTTGATATTTTCAGACCGAAAAAATTATCCCCCGAATTTACATTTACGAAAAACCTCGTTTTCCTATAAGAGCCCATGTTAAATTTTTCCCACCACAGCCCCCCTTTAACGTTGTCTGATCGGGCTGAAATTTAGAGGATAAGCTTTCCTTAGGCCTGGGAGCTTATCCTCAAAATTTCAGCTCAATCTGATCACTCCTTCTCTGTTTTCCAAAAACCAAATATCAAGTTTTGTGGGGATTTGCTTGCGTCAAAAATAGATTCCAATTACTAAAAAACCATTACAGTTGTGTCTCTTTAGTACAGCGGTCGATACTCCTGACTGTCAGGTGGAAGATCTGGGTTCGATTCACCGTCAGAGGAAATTTTTTATATACTGAATTTAAAGTTTAAAAAAGAAACTCAGTTTCTTTTTTAAATTATTTGAAAAAAATTACGTTTTCTAAAGAGTTAAAGAAGCTGAGTTACAAGGTCGACCCTTAAAACACCCTGTCGAGAAAGAAAAGAATAATACAAAATCATCTAACAGTTAGTCAAGCAATAATAAGTAATAAACTGTACAAAAACGTGCAGAAATTATTTGAAAAAAACTACGTTTTCTAAAGAGTTAAAGAGGCTGAGTCACAAGTTCGAACCTTAAAACGTACAAGGATTAGAAGGTACAGTTGAGGGGCTGCCGCCCCCAAACCCCCGCTTTCGCAGCCTTTAAATAAAAAAAAATTTAAACTGAAAGTAATGAGCGACATTAAAACTTAAAATGAACAGAAATTATTCCGTATATGAAAGGGGCTGTGCCCTCCTCAACGCCTCGCTCTTTACGCTAAAGTTTGACTTTCTCACAACTCTTTTTTTTAAACCATAAAAACTTTAGCGTAAAGAGCGTGGCGTTGAGGAGGACACAGCCCCTTTCATATACGGAATAATTTCTGTTCGTTTTAAGTTTTAATGTCGCTCCTTACTTTCAGTTTAAAATTTTTTGTTTTATTTAAAGGCTGCGAAAGCGGGGGTTTGGGGGGCGGCAGCCCCCCAACTGTATCTTCTAATCCCTGTACGTTTTAAGGTTCGAACTTGTGACATAGCCTCTTTAACTCTTTAGAAAACGTAGTTTTTTTCAAATAATTATTTAAAAATCAGAAATTAAATAAAAAAATAAGCTTTTTTCAACTGAAAGTAAGGAGCAACATTAAAACTTAAAACGAACAGAAATTATTACGTATATGAGAGGGTTCGCCCCCTATTCAATACCTCACTCTTTACGCTTAAGTTTTTTTAGTACTTTTAAAAGAGCTATCTATTCTAATTAACCGGCATTTGTGATTCAAACAAAATTCGAACTTTGGCATAAAGAGCGAGGTATTGACTAGGGAGCGAACTCCCTCATATACGTAATAAAAACATACGAATATAGAAATTCGTTACGTAAGTGAATTCGTATGTTACGTCAGAACAAAATTTCGAGGAAGCCAATTAGCCAAAAAAATGAAAATTAATATGCGAATTTCGTTTTAATTATTCATGTACAGTGAGCCAAAATCAAAGCTGTATTAATTCAAAACGTTCAGAAACTAACTAAAAACGAACAGAAATTATTCCGTATATGAAAGGGGCTGTCCCCTCCTCAACGCCTCGCTCTTTACGCTCAAGTTTTTTTATTGTTTAAAAAAAAATTATTGTTTTAAAAAATAAAGTTATAAGACAGAGTCAAACTTTAGCGTAAAGAGCGAGACGTTGAGGAGGGGACAGTTCCATTTTTTTGTTTGTTTTGTTCGTTTGTTAAGAGTTTGTTTGTTAACTTTTTGTGATATATGTGGTCACCAGGTACCAAGTGCTTTTATGTCTCTTTGGGCAGCCACTTGGATTAATGTTGTGTGTTATATCATTTTGTAATAAACAGAATTGAATTGAAAAAAAAATATACCCCAAGAAAGAGGGATGAAACCGCATTTTTCATACAGCTCGTTGTTTGACATACGGTCCGTTAAACGGATACAAAAGCTAACGGTTCGCAATTCCTCTGGAGAAATTTTAACAAAGCTTCCTCTGGCTTCCTCTGGCGCTCGGGTGTCAGAACAACACTTGGTCACTGTTATTATCGTACTTCCAGTACGATAGAGGATAGAGTATGTACTTCAAGAATATTCTAGTCTTGGTTCGTAGACATATCTTCCTATTTTCCAAACTTTTTTCAATTGCAAAAAATTACCTTGAGCTTTAGATATTCTACTTTTTATATCTCCATTGAATCTACAATCTGTACTAACAATACTACCCAGGTAAGTGAAGCTACGCACTCCATTGATTTCCTCGTTACATTGTACCGAAAGTTCGTTACTCGTAATATAACTTCTTCGCCTTCATTTATTACTTGTCTAAGGGACTTAGTCTTCTCAACATTAATTTTCAAGCCAGTTTTTGCACCCTGAACTATCAGCACCTCCACAATTCATTCAATTTGCAAAGATTTTTTACCTAAGACACAAATCATTTTCATGATAGGAGAATTTTACTTTCCCATTTAATTCCATACTTTCCCATTGCCTGTTCCCTGCTCTTTGGGACCAAGTCAATCCAAATAATTAATATAAAGGGGATAGGACACAACCCTGAGTAAGTCCACACTCAACGCCAAACTTGATAACTTCACTTCCTACCTTAACTACAGCAATATTAATCTCGTACATAGCACTAATCACTTAATTATCTGATATACCATGCAAGCATAGGACCTTCACTAAAGCTCTTCTATCGGCTGAAACAAATACCTCTTCATAATCTATAGAACTAAGTACTAAAGAAAATCTGATAATTCAAACATTTCTCAGTTATTAATCTAAGAGCGAAAACTTAATTGACGTAACCACTGCAGCATCTCTTGGTCTCATAAGTATCATCATGCTTAGTAATTTGCTACCTACAAAAACAAGGCTAAGGCCCCATATAATTACAACACTCGCTCGCATCCCATCTCTTATAAAGGATTTTAATCAAAGTTTTCCTAAAACCACTAGGTACCTCCCCTTTTAGAAATTCATACTCAAAACCTTCAGTAATTTATCTCAAACTTCGCAATCACCATATTTCAAAACTAATTTACCACGCTAACGGAACCTGGGGCATTGATTTTTTTAATCCTTTTAGTGCTGTCTCTAACGTTTCTTTGCAAAGTAAATCTTCATTCACTTCAAAATTATCAAAAACAGTCTCATTATTTTCTGTATCATTTCCTAGAACTTTATTACGGTTTAAAATATCCTCAAAAAGATCTCTAATCTCTCTTTAACACTTTCCTTATCACTAACTGAGGCACCGTTCCTATTTTTAACTGAGACAAGTCCAGACTTACTGTTTCCTCTCAATTTATTAAGAAGCTAATATAATATTCTACTACTATCCAATGTGACTGCATCTTCCAGACCCTCGGCAGTTTTATCCATGGACTCCGTTTCATACCTAATCAATTCATACTTGAATGCATGCCTTACTTCCCTTGCTTTCCTCTTAATCTTACATAGTCTATCAAACAAAAATTCTTGTAAAAACCCTTCCTCTTTTCTACCAAGCTTAGGCGTTTTCGCTAATTATGCTAGCTGCTCCCTAAGACACATTCTGCTACTTCCCAAACTATTTTCATAAAATTATTTCATCAATCTCCTACAGTATCAAATGTTAAACTCTCTATTCATATTCAACTGTTCCTGGAAAGTTCATAAAACATTTTCATCCTGGAGTCACCGAAGTCATAGGTTTCCAGAAGGTAGTTAATCTTCCTAAATTTCCGCTTTAAATTAACTCTAGACACTACTACGTGGTGATCTCTACTTTTTAACAATAATAACAGCACCTGTAAACACTCTAGTTTCGTTTATCGATCTTGCCAGTCTTCTAATTACAATAACATAATCAACTAAGCTGGCCGTCTTACCATCATGTGAATATCAAGTTAACTTATGGGCCATTTTATGACCGAAAACCATATTAATCATAACTAGCTTGTTAAACCTAGACACGCAGCAGTCTATAACCGTTGCTATTTTCATTTCATACACCAAATTTACCTAGGCTATGATACCATCTACCCATATTTATACCAACCTTGGCATTAAAATCCCGTAACAAAAATACCGTATTTCTACTTGGTATCCTGTCTATTTGTTCCTGTAACTACAAAAAATTCATCTGAACCACTACTACAAATTCAACAAATATAACAAATACAATATGCAGCAAAAGTAAACTAAGGCTGAGTCAGTTCAATTGATCTCCGTCAGTCCGTTCTATAGGGGCATATACCGTTATGACCGATACCTTGGACTATTTGGTCCTAACGTGAATTGCTAGAATTCTGTTAACGATACTTTTCAAACCTAAGCAGTACCTAAGAGCTTACTTATTCATCTTGAACCCTACTCTGTGCCTCTGTAACATGTCCTTTCTACCCGAATAAATAAATTCTATATCACCTGATTCCAGGTTTTTTAACCATAGACGCGTTTCTGAAACTGTTGACAGATCTTGTTCAAAACGTTCGTCAGTCAAAATCTCAGTACGTTTGTTGTTTTTTTGCACTGTGATATTCCTAGTCTTAATTTCCATATTATTACAACTTATCAATTTTTATGGATTGAAGACAAGCAATGGGTCCCACCAGTGCAGATTAGGGCTGTCATGGTTCTGGTTAAGAAAACTCGTGAAAGGTCCACCCTGCCCCCCCTATGAGGCCATAGAACCAAGTTCCCTTCAGGGGGTAGGGACGGGGTAAAAGACTTACGACAGAGCTGAGATCCCAAACCATCTCACAACAGCGGAACAGCTAAACCCTTTAACTCCCAGCCTATCCTCGTCACGACATTCGCCAAGCTCATGTCAAGCTGTTTCTATTCAATATTAAATTAAAAAAAAACAAGTTTTTTAAACTGAAAGTAAGGAGCGACATTAAAACCTAAAACGAACAGAAATTATGCCGTATATGAAAGGGGCTGTCCCCTCCTCAACGCCTCACTCTTTAAGCTAAAGTTTTTTTTATTGTTTTAAAAAGTAGAGCTGTGAGAAAGAGTCAAACCTTAGCGTAAAGAGCGGGACGTTGAGGAGGTGACAGCCCCTTACATATACGGAATAATTTCTGTTCGTTTTAAGTTCTAATGTTGCTGCTTACTTTCAGTTAAAAAAACTTGTTTTTTTATTTAATTTCTGATCTTTTTTTAGTTAATGCAGCTTTTATTTTGGCTCACAGTCTTTGAATAAGTAAAAAAATTTGTATAAAAATTTTACTCTTCTTTTGCTAAATGGATGTCTCTAAACTTGGTTCTGACGTAATTTACGAATTAACTTACGTAACAAACTTCTATATTCGTATATTTTTCTTCTGGCAAAAAATACAAAGTTGATATGCAGATATGCAGATATGAGCTTGAAACCTATGTTATAGGGTTTTCTGATACGCTGAATCTGACGGTGTGATTTTCATTAAAATTCTTTCACTTTTAGGGGATGTTTCCCCCTCTTTAAAAAATCAGGTAAATTTTCTCAGGCTCGTAGCCTTTGATGAGTAATACTAAACTTAACAAAATTTATATATTTAGAATCAGCATTATAAGCCTATTCTTTTGATACATTTATTGACATCAAAATTCCGTTTTTAAAAGTTTCGATTACTATTGAGCCGTATCGCTTGTTTTTTTTATTGTTTTTTTTTATTACGTATATGTTATTACGTATATGATGGGGTTCTCCCCTTAGTCAATACCACGCTCTTTAAGTTAAAATTTAAAAAAAATTTAATTTACAAACCCCTGAATCACAAAGGCCTTTTTAATTAGAATAGATAGCTCTTTTGAAAGCACTAAAAAAAAACTGTAGCGTAAAGAGCGAGGTATTGACTTGGGAGAGAACTCCATCATATAAGTAATAATTTCTGTTCATTTGAACTTCTAATGTTGATTCTTACTTTCATTTGAAAAAACTTGTTTTTTTAATTTAATTTCTTATCGTTTTTTAAATAATGCTTGGAAATCCGGCGCCCCCTTCATAGGAATGTCCCTTACCCCAAAGAAACATCCTCTACGGAAAAATTCTCCCGAGTAACCCCCTCCTCCAGCCCCCCCCCCCACCAGGCAAAATTCTTCCTGAAAATGTCTGTATACTTCCCAATAACCAATACAATATGTAAGGGGATGGGCAAAGTTCATAGCTTGCAACCCTTCCCCCGAGAACTGTGGGGGATTAAGTCATCCTTAAAGACATATTTATTAGATTTTCGACAATGCTGAACAAAATGGCTATCTCAAAATTTTGATTGGGTGACTTTTAGAAAAAAATGAGCGTGGGAAGGGGCCTAGTTGCCCTCCATTTTATGGTCACTTGAAAAGGGCACTAGAACTTTTAATTTCCGTTCCAATGAGCCCTCCTACGATATTATAGGACCACTGAGTCAATACGATTACCCCTGGGAAAAAAAAACAAACAAACAAATAAACACGCACCCGTGATCTTTCTTCTGGCAAAAAATCCAAAATTCCACACTTTTGTAGATAGGAGCTTGAAACCTCTACAGTAGGGTTCTCTGATACGCTGAATATGATTGTGTGAATTTCATTAAGGTTCTATAACCTTTAGGGGGTCTTTCCTCCTTTTTTCGAAAATCAGTCAAATTTCCTCAGGCGCGTAACTTTTGATGGGTAAGATTAAACTTGATGAAATATATATATTGGAAATCAGAACTAAAATCTGATTCTTTTAATGTATCTATTGGTACCAAAATTCCGTTTTTTAGAGTTTCGGTTACCATTGAGCCGGGTCGCTCCTTACTTACAGTCCGTTACCACGAACTGCTTGATACAATATGTTACAAATATTTTTGGGATTTAGAAATGTTTCGCTCGTTCTTTTTCGGTTATGAAGGGTGAGGGCAAAAAAATTGTTTTATTTAATACCTATTTTGGTGCCTGAAAAGCTTTGGAATGAAAACTGGTCCGATTCATGGTCCTGGACCAATATACAATTATTACACCTTAATGCACTAAGGATATTAAAATAAAAATTTCTCGGAACCCTCCAAGGTCTATTTATACCCGAAAACAGCGACCTCCTAAGGTTTTTCTTTTAGTTGCTTCAAAATTATCAATTTTTTTGGGTAGTACCACATTCTCGTCAGTAGTACCATGTTGAACTATCAAACAGTTTGTGGTAACGAACTGTAAGTAAGGAGCGACCCAGCTCAATGATAACCGAGACTCTAGAAAATGATATCTAGTTTTGATACCAAAAGATACATCAAAAGAATCAGATTTTAATGCTAATTTCAAATATATAACTTTCATCAAGTTTAGTCCTACCCATCCAAAGTTATGCACCTTAGAAAATTTGGCTGATTTTCAAAAAAGTTATAGAACCTCAATGAAAATAACACCATCATATTCAGCGTATCAGAGAACCCTACTGTAGAGGTTTCAAGCTCCTATCTACAACAATGTGGAATTTTGCATTTTTTTTTTTTGCCAGAAGAAAGATCACGGATGCGTGTTTATTTATTGTTTTTTTTTTTTTTTTCCAGGGGTGATCGTATCGACCCAGTGGTCCTAGAATATCGTGGAAGGACTCATTGGAACGGAAATTAAAATTTCTAGTTCCCTTTATAAGTGACCAAAAAAATGGAGGGCAACTAGGCCCCCTCCCACGCTAATTTTTTTCCCAGAGTCACCCGATCAAAATTTTGAGATAGCCATTTTGTTCAGCATGGTTGAAAATATGATAACTATGTCCTTTAGGATTATTTAATCCCCCGAAGTCCCCGGGGGGAGGGCTGAAAGTTATGAACTTTACCCAATGTTAATATATAGTATTGGTTATTGGGAAATATGCAGACGTTTTCAGGGGTGATTTTTTCTGGTAGTAGGGGGGTGGGTGGGTCGGGGATTATGTGGGAAGATCTTTCCATGGAGGAAGTTTTCATGGGGGATGGGACATTGCTATGAAGGGGGCGCCAAATTTCCCAGCATTATTTAAAAAAACATCAGAAATTAAATATATAAAAAACAAGTTTTCAAACTGAAAATAAGGAGCAACATCAAAACTTAAGACGAACAGAAAATATTACGTGTATGACTGGGTTCACCCCATAGTCAATACCTCGCTCTTTAAGCCAAAGATTTTTTAGTACTTTCATAGGAGTTATTTATTCTAAATAACGGCCTTTGTGATTAAGAGGTCATTTTTAAAGAATTGGAACAAAATTCAAACTTTAGCTTAAAGAGCGAGGTATTGACTAGGGGGTGAGCCCCCTACTATACGTATTAAAAAATATATGAATATAGAAGTTCGTTACGTAAGTTAATTCGTAAGTTACGTATATTTATTACTAATAAAAACGTTCGTAAATAAAATTAAACAAGTTTCGAGAAAGCCATTTAACCAAATAAAAGTAGGATTAATATACAAATTTTGTTTTAATTATTCATGTACGGGGAGACAAAATCAAAACCCGTATTGATTCAAAAACGTTCAGAAATTAAATAAAAAAAGTTTTTTTTTAACTGAAAGTAAGGAGCGACGTTAAAACTTAAAACGAACAGAAATTATTCCGTATATGAAAGGGGTTGTGCCCTCCTCAACGCCTCGCTCTTTACGCTAAAGTTTTTAATTGTTTTAAAAATAAAGTTATGTGACAGAATCAAACTTTAGCGTAAAGAGCAAGGAGTTTAGGAGGGGACAGCCCCTTTCATATACGAAATATATGCTCCAATTATTCTCTGCTATACAAGGAAAACAAAAACACATATACTTTAAACGTTTTGAGAGTAATTATATCTCCTTATCATCCCAAATTTTTGTGGATAAAAATAAAAGTACTTCAGAAAAAATTAAGAAGTTTAATTTAAAACACTAAGCATTTAAAGTGTATTTACGTCAGTCAACGCCAATTAGTTTATTCTGGTATTTAGGGCGTTAAGAAATTGTCAATGCTGTGAATAAGAGGCATCTCCTTATATTTCCTTACAGGGAAAGAAGCAGAAAAAGATTCACCAGGCAATCCCCAAGAACATCCGGGAAATGTCAGTCTTAATAACCTTGTAATAATTTGAGCCTTCCATAAGGTCAATTCAATTACAGCTTTTAGCCCAACGAAGGAGCATATAAAGCCAAATTCAAAATAACAAGGACATTAGCCAGGACCATTTACTTCTCTTATCATTTATCTCCTGGGAAATCCATCCTCTTCCCATGCTGGTCTGTTTCCCTCTCATATTTCTCCCAAAAATAATTATGAAAATTACATTTACTTATTTAGTTTCATTGTCTGTATTGTGATATATGTTAGCAATAGTACAAGGTTTTAAAATTGCTTTCGGTTATACAGCGAGGGGATGGATAGGTGATTCTTTCCACAATTGATTAAAGGATATAATCCTTTATTAAAGTAAATTGAACAGGCATTAAAAATGTAACTGCAATATTTTACGTAGAAAAATAATATTTATAAGAATATGTACTGCTATATATATAAGGAATGACGTTTCTGGGTGGGCCAGACCGGCAATGAACTGAGATAAGTGCCTAGGATAAGCAGAATATGGTTCATATTTTAAAATGACAAAGATCATAAAAATAAAATTGCTGTAAAAAAGCCAAAACAAAACCAATAACAATAAAACGAAAAAAAATATATAAATACATATATATATATATAAAATGCAAAACAATATTTAAACGAAAAACAAAACAAAAAACAATATATACATATATATATATATATATATATATATATATTAACTTAAAATATATGAAATTATATATATATATATATATATATATATATATATATATATATATATATATATAAACAAAAAACAAATAAAACTAACAATTTCTCATTAAACAGTTCAAGGTAACGAACTACAGGCTAAGACTCAACTGATCTTAATAGTATTAAATAAAAAAACAGATTTTTTTTAACTGAAAGTAAGGAACGACGTTAAAACTTAAAACGAACAGAAATTATTCCGTATATGAAGGGGCTGTCCCCTCCTCAACGCCTCGCTCTTTACGCTAATTTTTTTTTTATTGTTAAAAAAAATAGAGTTGTGAGAAAGTCAAACTTTAGCGTAAAGAGCGAGGCGTTGAGGACGGGACAGCCCCCTTCATATACGGAATAATTTCTGTTCGTTTTAATTTTTAACGTGGTTCCTTACTTTCAGTTAAAAAAAACTTGTTTTTTATATTTAATTTTTGAACGTTTTTGAATTAATAAAGGTTTTGATATTGGCTCACCCTACATAAATAATTAAAACAAAAGTTGCACATTAATTTTACTTTTATTTGGTTAAATGGCTTTCTCGAAAGTTGTTTAATTTTATTTACGAATGTTTTTTATTAGTAATAAATATACGTAACTTACGAATTAACTTACATAACGAGCTTCTATATTCATAAATTTTTAACACGTATATTAGGGGGTTCGCCCCCTAGTCAATACCTTGCTCTTTAAGCTAAAGTTCGAATTTTTTTTTCCAATTCTTTAAAAGTGACCCCTTAATCACAATCAGTTGATCTGTTGAAATCAGTTGAAAAACTTGTTTTTTTTTTATTTAATTTCTGATCTTTTTCTTTAATAATGCTGGGAAATCCGGCGCCCCCTTTATAGCAATGTCCCTTCCCCCAAGAAAACTTCGTTCATGGAAATATCCTCCCATATAACCCCCGACCCAACCTCCCCCCACCTACCAGAAAAAATCCCCCCCTGAAAACGTCTGTATACTTCCCAATAACCAATACTACATGTTAACATTGAGTAATGTTCATAGCATCAGCCCTCCCCCCGGGGACTTCGGGGGATTAAGTCATTCTAAAAGACATTTTTATCATATTTTCAACCATGCTGAACAAAATGGCTATCTCAAAATTTTGATGGGGTGACTTTGGGAAAAAAATGAGCGTGGGAGGGGGCCTAGTTGCCCTCCATTTTTTTGGTCACTTAAAAATGGCACTAGAACTTTTAATTTCCATTCCAATGAGCCCTCCTACGATATTATAGGACTACTGGGTCAATACGATCACCCCTGGAAAAAAAAATAAATAAAAAAAATAAATAAATAAATAAACACGCATCCGTGATCTTTCTTCTGGCAAAAAATGCAAATTTCACATTTTTGTAGATAGGTGCTTGAAAACTCTACAGTAGGGTTCTCTGATACGCTGAATATGATGGTGTGATTTTCATTAAGGTTCTATAACTTTTAGGGGGTCTTTCCCCTTTTTCGAAAATCGGCCAAATTTTCTCAGGTAATTTTCTCGCGTAATTTTTGATAAGTAAGACTAAACTTGATGAAACTTATATATTTGAAATCAGCATTAAAATCTGATTCTTTTGATGTGTCTATTTGTATAAAAATTCCTTTTTTTAGAGTTTCGGTTACCATTGAGCCGGGTCGCTCCTTACTTACAGTTCGTTACCACGAACTGTTTGAACCTTAACTCTGAAAAAAAAGAGTTTCGACAGCAATATAAAGATTAAAAAATCATTTTTATTGTGATTTTTAATATTTAAAATTCATTAAATTTAAAGTTATCCACCTAAAGGTATTATAACGAGAAAATTTACCTAATCTTTGAAAGAGAAGAAGAAAATTCACATTGTGATTCTTGGTGATTCTTAATATGTAAAATTTATTAAATTTAAAGCTTCTCACCTAAAGCTATTTGAACGAGAAAGTTTATCTAATCTTTTAAAAAGGGAATAGAACACCCACAAAAAGGAAGATGATCTTGAGAAAAAAAAAACACCATAAAATTCAGCATATCTGAAAACCTTGTTATAGAGGTTTAAGGCCGCTAACGACAAAATGCAAAAAAAAATCAGAGGAACGTCACGGATGCGTTCATTTCTATGTTTTTTCCAAGGGGTGACCGTATCGAACCAATGGTTTTAGAATATCGAAAGAGGGCTCATCCAAACAGAAACTGAACGTCAAGGTGCCCTTTTTCAATAGCAAAAGAGATTCCGTCACGGCAAAGTAGCGTTTTCTGCCTTTTTGTGGCACAAAACAATATGTTCGGCCCAAAAAGGACTAAAGCAATACATTTAAGTACAGTAAGGTAATGGACTACAAAAAGTTTCTCGGGTAAACAGAATATAGTTGCATAAAAACAAATGGCAAGAATTATAATAACAATAATAATAATAGGTGTATTTGAAACTTATTAAACTCTACACAAAACAAGATGCAAATGCAAGAAAATGCAAGCAAAAAGTAATTGGTAAAAACAGGCCGAAACTGTTAAAAGAAGTTTTGATAACAATATATTCATCAAAAGAATTAGATTTTTAGGGTAAATCTTAATATGTAGAACTCTTGAAGGATAAAGCTACCCACTTAAGCTACGAGCCTGATCTGTTTTAAAAACGGCAGATAATGACCACGAAAAAAGGAGTGGTTTTGATGAAAATTATATCATGAAGTCGAGCATATCAGAGAGCCCAGAGGTTTACAAAATAAAAAAGATTAACATTCTAAGTTTACTTCTAACTCCAGATAACTTAAGTAATGACAATAACCATTGCAATGCATATCCCAATTTGTAATCAACTTTTTTTTATCTCTTGAACTAAATATAAATTTCAGTTTAAAACGTTTAAAATATCTAAAGCCAGTTTAAGTATTTTAAAATTCAAGTAGTTAAATCTAAGCAGTTAAATTTCAAGTAGTTGAAGTTCAAGTATTAAATTTAAGTAGTTTAAGATTCATTGCAGAGGTCTACAGAGGCACCAAACGAGCGACACTTTTTAGCTGACACTTTTGGCATTTAGTGGATTTAAGTCTTATCTGACAGACGGATTGAATAGAACATGAATCTTGCCAGAATTATGATGAGGGTATGTAGGATGATCAGAGACAAGAAATTGACTAGTTCTGAGGGTCCCAAGAACATAACCATGTAATCGGGATAAAACGAAAGACACATGAAAGAGCGTAAGAGACTTAAAATCACACAAACGCTAATTAATAGAACTATTTGTTTCAAGAATAAGGTTCCTCGGTGTGTCATATATCTTGAAGAGCAGTATAAAAAAGGAATAAAAGATTGACATCCAAGAAGTATATCTAGGAACTAAGGATACCAATTACTAAGTCTACTCAGAGAACCCCTCGAAAGATGATTTTCCGATAGTTGAGGGCAAGCCAGAGAAATTCACAAAAAAATAAGAGAGCCGACTTAGCAACACTTACAGCCAGATAATGAAACCATAAAATTATTCTACCAAACAAAACCGCCGATTCGATACGGAGCTCAGGCTCTGTTCTCACATCAGTCCCCAGGATACTACCGTCAGGGAAGACAACTAAAGCGTCCTCTTTTAGTGATGATGATCTACGTTGTTGGGCAAGGAAAGATTCAAGGTTACATAGACTTCAACAAACTGTTGGTTTAGGTTTATAGCCGCAAGTGTGAGACCAGATACAAAAGTTATGGAGAGAAATGGCCCAAGAACTGAACATTATGGGACACCAGGCTCAACCTTAAACTATGAGCGGAGAATCCATCAAGATAACCCTTCCAAACAAATAGAGTTGGACGAAGCACTATTATTTCCTCTCATACCATGATGAGACCAATTAGACAGTGCAAATTAGTGGGTTAACAAGCCGAAAGCTTTTAGGACATAACCGTAACAGTAAGATCAGAAACCTACATTAAAAATGGACTGACCCAAGAACCGAACCTTATGGGAAACCAAACTCGTAATTAGACGATTAGTGGAGGATCCATGAAGATAAACGTTCCAAACAAATAGAGTTCAACTAAGCACCTGCATTTCCTCTTATATTATGATGAAACAGTTTAGACAGTAGAAGGTGGTGGGTTACGAATTGAAAGCTTTTAGGACACAACCGCATCAGTAAGACCAGAAAACTACATTAACGAAAGAACTGGTCCAAGAACTAAACCTTATGGCATACCAAACTCAACATTAGATGATGAGTGGAGTATCCATAAAGACAACCTTTCCAAACAAATAGAGTTAAACTAAACAATTTCATTTCCTCTTATACCATGATGAGGCAATTTAGACAGTAGAATTTGGCGGGTGAACAAATCGAAAACGTTTTGAACGTCTAGAATATAGCGGCAGGAATCAGACCAGAATCAAGACCCACAAGTAGAAAGTTGAGAAGAGCAGCACACGCATGTTCCTTTGAGTGCTTAGCTCGAAATCCAAGCTGAAACTAATGAAACAAGTCCTTCACTTCCGAAAAACCAAGTAGACGGGAAAGGATGGCCTTTTCGAAAATTTTGTGAAACACAGACAGTAAAGATATTAGCCGATATTACTAGTTGGATCACTCTAAAGCCTACTTTTATGTAAATTAGCTTGATCTAGTAATGTACGAACTCCGGTGAATCAGGCAGCAGAGTCACTCAAATTGACATCATATCCCAGAGAAGTAACTTTTCAAGAGACACGGGTGCTATATCATCTTGCATATGAAAATGCAGTTTTTGCGAAGTGTATTTTATTTTAATATCACGTTTTTAATATAGAAATTTCCTTTCAAATAAGCTCTTAACTATCTCTATATGACCTTTCACGGCCCCACAAGCGGCGACAACAAAAAACAACAAAAAAATAGGAGAATAAAAAAAGAAGGCACAACACTATTTTCTATGCGAAAAGTGATTTTCCTTACTGCTCAGGATGGGGCGTTGCAGTTCTCTTAAATGGGATTTTCGGTTATTTACATTCCAATGGTGCACTTTTTTTTAACTCCCATAAATTTGCTTCTGAAGTGGCTTGATTTTAACTATCTTTTTATATTGGTACATGACATCATGACAGATGACACCATCATGATAATACAAAAGGGATATTCCACAAAATTTTGTTCTTTTAAGTTTTAGTATAACGTCATTTATGGTTGTATTCTACCATATATGACGTTATTCGTGTGTAATATCATCTTGTATATGAAGATGCAGTTTTGTCCAAAAAAAATATTTTTAATATCATGTTTATTACTTGTAAAAAGCCCGTATATATAGCAATTTCATTTCAAATGGGCTTTTAAATATCTATCTATGCCGTTTCAGTGTCCCGCTAGCAGCGACCAAGAAAAAAATAAAGCAGAAAAAAGACTACGGATCGCTGCATTCCATGGGAAAAGGTGATTTTCATTGTTGATGAAGATGCGGAGGTGAAGATGCGGAGGGGGGTGATAATTCTCACATATGGAGGTTTTCGGCTATGGTACTCCAATTGTGCAGTTTTCCTTTCGATCCAACACCTTTTCGCGGGATTTCAGACTGTTTTCCATAATTCCCACAAATTTGTTTTTGCAACGAACTTTTATCATAAATATTAGTCAAAATAATAGTTACCAATCTTGAATCAGCTTTAAATTACGATTCTCCCTCACTTGACATTTTTTTAAAAACATTTTTAAGTTTAATGAAGCGAAATCAGTCACAGTGACTGAATGTTTTCTATTTTGTCGATACAGAGCTTACACATAAAGGCTAGAGCTACCACAAAGAAAAGATAAGAAGATCAAAAAGTCATAAGAAGATTAAGAAGTTTTAAGAAGATTAACAGATAAGGAGACTTTAAAAGGAAGATTCACTTATATAACAACGACATTTTGTTTACGGAGATTACTCCTAGCCAGTACCTTCACTCCTTTTTTTAAGCGCATACTTCGAGATGGTAAAACCATAGACGTATTATTAAATAATACGTCGACGTATAACCATAAACGTATATAAATCATAGACGTATTTTTACATAATCCTAAAAAGGGCTTATGCCAGACTTTGCCACTCACTCGGAATATCTGTCTTGCCTTTTTCTGCAATTAAACCATGGCTTGATGCCCGCAACTACTTGATTTTAATTAAAAATATAAAAATATAAATATATGGGTAAAACCTGAGACAGATTTCGGCCTGCTTTTTTTTTCTTACTGTGAATTCTTTGCTTTAGGTCTACTACAAGGGAAAGAGGGGGCAGGGTACTGTAACCGTCTTTAATGTGGCAAATAGATTCTAAAATCTCAACTGCTTTTAGAACGGGGAGTGTATAAGATAAATATTATTTCTTCTAGCTCTTTATTTTAGAGCTAAGCTCCCCTGTATCCACAGAAAAAAAAAACGAAATAAAAAAAATATCAACAATGGATATTTGTCTGGAAAGAAGCGACAAAAGGCAACGAAATAGTTCTTTCAAAACGGCCTATTGGAGAACGTGTTACAGAAAAACGTAATATCATTATGACCCAAGCAGTTGAAAATTCAAAAATTCAAGTATTGAACCAGGCTATCCAAGAAAAGTAACCGCCGAACTAGCCAAAATGGTATAAACATAGAATGGTGAACTCGATGCCTTTTCGGCTAAGGCTGGTCCTTATTGACCGCCGAACTATCAAAAATTGGTATAAACGTAGAATGGTGAACTCGATGCCTTTTCGGCTACGGTTGGTCCTTATTGACCGCCGAACTAGTCAAAATTGTTTTAAACGTAGAATGGTGAAATCGATGCCTTTTCAGCTACGGCTGGTCCTTATTGACTAGAGCATCCTGTAAAGTAGCCAATTTTATAGTTTCCCCTTGCAGAACCTTTTTTGTATAGTTCTATCCCTAGCAAACCGCTTTGACTGAAAGCGGGAAGCATATTTTCCTTCGGATCACTTGCTTTTCGGCTCCCTCAAAAGACAATATTTTTCTTAATTCAATAATCGGTTTCCATAAATTTCCTATTATGCCGGTAGATCAATTTATCACATGAAAACTCTTTGAATTTTCGCAAGACTGGAGGGAAACACCTAAGCTTGGGATAATAAGGTCACTTTATTGATTTTTTTTATTTCTCTTCCAAGATGAGACAAAGGGAACACCTTGCTTTAAAATAAACTTTGCATAAAAATATCGTAATCTCGTAAAAAAATCTCGTAAAGTTGGCCAAAGTTCGAGTCGACCAACTTTTAAACACTTACTTAAAGTTAACAAAAGAAAAAAAGTTCGGAACTGAGAAAACGATTCAATTTTGATCACAGAATTTGCCGAGAAATTCAAATCCACATTCAGGAGTTATAGATAGGAAATTATTAAATGAAATGGTTGTCTAGACAAAAGAGACTTCACCTTTTATTACCCCTAAAAGCCATTGAGGGGTTATGCACTCTGTGTGTTTGCCAATAATAATATCGAGCTTTTTAGCCAGTGCCTAGACTCTTCCTCGTGTGCAAGTCTTTCCCAAGCTGATCCACGCTAATTTCTATATACAGTAAGTAAGTGAGTAAGTTTATTTATAATCCGCAATATAAAATAAATGCGGAGTAAAAAATAAAGAAAAAACAAAATAATATTATCCACATGATAAGGAAGACACACCATAAATAACTAAAAATATACATAAAAACACTAATCTGGAAAAAAATGATTGAGGGGGTCACTGACACATATCTTTCTTAGAATACTGGTCCTCAGGTCCTTAGCGATGTTATCAAGTAGCACTACAAGGTTGATAATTACAAAATGAGAAATAATCTTGGGATTTCTGTACCACCTTGGCAAATATAGCAGGAATTTACAATATTTAAAATAGCCTCTCCTTAGCTGAAGACGGTCTTTTTTGCGCATTAGAGGCTGCAAACCGGAAAGAAAAAGAACTGCAGGAGAACAAAAACTATGGTAATATTTACATAAGCCTCGGTGGCTGTGGCTATCTCTATTAGGTGAAATTATATCATATGAGAAGGAAATACATTGCACCGCACTAGCAAGCAGAGACGAGCATTTAGTCAAAAGTGTATTAGAAAAAGTAATTCCAAGGCATTTCAACTTTGAGACACACTTGAATAGCATTGCACTCAGATGTAAAGAAGGAGCAGGGTTAGAAGAATTAAAACATAGAAACTCGCATTTTGAAGCATTTACAGAAATCCCAATCATACCCAAAGCATTAATCGGAACATTTAGGTTCTTTGTGAGGCCTGACCCAGTATGACTAACTATCAGAACATCATCAGCATAGGCAATGTGACTAACAGCAGTATTTTCTTAAAACACAGTAGGAGACAGCATTCGCAAACAGTCCGCACGCACAGTTTTAAAAATATATGGAGACAGCACACCACCTTGCCTGACCCCTTTCTTTACTGAGATAGGCTCGGATATATCAGCCATCCATTTTAACCAGACCAACGAATTGGAATGCCAATATTGAAGAACTTTTACTCCGGAAGAGTTAACTCCTGCTTTAACTAAGCAGTGAAGCGCTTGCGAATGTACAAAGTTGTCAAAAGCGCCTGAGATATCAACCGAGCAAAAATAAATTGGTCTTTTTTGGCATTTTTGCAAATATGAGCAACTGACCAATCTTATTAGGGTCCTGATAATAACCAAACTTGTATTTTAACCAGCCTTGATGGTAAGAAAAATCACATTTAATGAAAAAATCAAGCAATACAACGTATTCTAACAGGTTGTTCTTTAAGAAAGAAACTGTAATTTGTCGATAACTGTATCACTAATCTCTGTCCTTTTCCTTTTTTAGAATATATTTTAAAATCTCATAATTACCATTATCAAGAAAGATCATCTGGAATAAACACATCAGGAACAGTACCTGAATATTTGTTACTAGCAACGGACAACTTGACAATGAAGTAATTATAAAGCAGACCAACCATGTCAGAAGAATTTAATTTCTTGACATTCTTAAAAGCCCGATAGATATCACCACTAGATATTGACAATATATGGACCGGCCGAAGAACTCGGGGAACAGTATTATGCAATAAGGAAGAAAACATGGACTGGTTTGAATGATTAAATGTAGAAAAAACACGAGTAAAATGAGCAACAAAATCACTGATTTTGATAATCGAAACGGTAGCAGACACACACTTGCTGCTGTTAATTATATTGGACCAACACTTCTGATCCGAGGGACCATCAAAACTATTCAGGCGGGCTTGACGCAAAGAAGATCTAAACTGACGTTTTGAGTTTTGCTTAATTTTAAATACTTCACCAGACTTGGGTCGATAACAAGCAATCCAAAGACGAAGCTAAACTTCCTGCATTGTTTGGGTTTTTTCACTTCTGGGCACACATTCCATAAGGGTTTTCTGGTACCAAATCTAACACGTTCAACAGGAACTGAAATTGAAGCAGCTGACTTCAAACAATGCACGATCTGGTAATAGTAACACTTTAAATCAATCTTAGCTGTCGGTGACCTTACAGAACTTTGTAAAAGGTGAAAAGGTACTTACAGGATTGATAATAACGAGTAAAGAACATACAAATAAACTTCGGGATTTACTCGTTTCCAATTTTGATTATCAAACTGTGTTTTTTGATAACAAATATAGTTTTAAACCAGTTGAGGAGAGGACTCGATTTCAAAAGTTAAAGGCAAGTGATCATCGACAATTTAATCATCCAAAACAAACACAAGAGGAACCATGATAGATTCTCGTCAAGCCAAAAGATGGTACAGGATTGGTTTAGCACCACCTCAGATATGAATATTGTTAAATTCATTATCTTAGTCGACTCATTGATTGCCACTAGGTAGAGCTTAAAAAGACAGCCTACTTCTATTATATTGGGACAAACGATAGTCATTAATATCACCAGCCACAGTCCAATTTAATCCTGTCACTCTTAGCAGAAGTGTCCTGAGTCGCTTACAAGGACCCGCGAAGACAGATAGGGAAGAAATGTTCTTGCGATTGCATGGCATATAGACATTGATGAGGACCACATTACCGCATTTTATAGCCATTAAATTATGATCAGAGGAAATAAGCTCAGGTTTCTTAGCGAGGCGAACTAAAGTTGCAAGGCCCCCATAGGGTCGACCGCGCGCTTTTCTAGCTTCACGTACAAACGTGTGGTGGGTGGATGACCGTTTAAGAGTATCTGTATTGGCTTTAGTAATGAATTCCAATCTTGTGGGTTTCCTCTCCAAGATCAACCCCTTTCCCCGTCCCTACCAAAAGACGGGAACCCTTGCTTGCGCGACCTCATAGCGGCGTCTGGGTTAGCTTTCAACAAGTTTTTTTTTTTTTTTTTAAGTTTAAGATCGACTTAAAGGAATGGCACTAATTGACGTAATTATAGCCAGATAAAGAAGATAGTATCCAACAGGATTTTGAGAAAAAGTTAAACATTGAACACATTGGATTAGACGAGAAGCGTGCTTAGCTGCGCCAAGGGTAGTTTGGTGCAGAAATGTGTTGCTAGTAGTAGTTACAGTAGCAGTTTGTGCACATCTGGTGCGTAACCTGAGCGCTTTGGGCCCATCAAAGGACCATTAGGCCCATCTGAAAAATTTTGTGATTCTTTTAACTTGATTCAGGATCATTTTTGTTTGAAGTTGCATTTTTTTTTCTGTTTTGATTCAGGTGTCTTAGTATCGATTATTCTAGCATATTTCCAATTTACTAACAAAACAAAAATCCAGCTTATTCAATAAAAAGTCTCCAAAACAAACCTATGATTCCAAAAAAGAAGATAATGCGTTTTGAATGGTGCGATGGTCAGAAATAAAAACATGCTGCCATCTACAATGTAAAAAAAGGAATTACGAAATGCGAGTTATTAAACATAGACATAGACATAGACATAGGTTTATTAAGATCGAACAGCGTAGCCATGGCTAATTTATGTCGTCTTTACAACAATATGAAAAAAAAAAAATACAAATAACACTATAAAAACACTAACACGTGAATTCAAATAACACTAAGTCTCGTTGTATGCTTCTACGAAAAAGGGGACAAACGTGTTTTTGTAGCGGTTGGTCCTGCAGACAGGGGGTTGTAGCTTCGACTGGGATCTGGTTCTTTGGTTAACAGGAGCATCAGGTGGGAGGATCAGTCCGTGATGGGGCGAAGATAGCAGTGACTTGCCGAGGGACATGATCAGTGATAATCGTCTGTCGCTGAGAGATTCAAGGTTCAGTTCTTGCAAGAGTTTGTTGTTGTCGTCACTTCTGTTACCAACGATTATGTTAACAGCTCGTTTCTGCAAAGATTCAAGGTCATCGCAAAGGTAGTGGGTGCTCTGGACAAAAGGTCCCCAGACAGCGACGGCATATTCGAGTAGAGGTCTCACATACGTAATATAGGCATTTTTTAGGCTTTGAGTGTCGCAGCCAAACCTGCGCATCAGGACTAGGGTCTGAAGTGACTCATTACCAGCCTTAATAACCTTCTCCACGTGTTCGGTGAATGTGCAGTCCATCGATAATGTGACTCCGAGGATTTTTGCAGATGGAACAACAGGGAAAGGGACTTGCGGGAATTCCAGATCACGTTTTAAGGGGCAAAACCTGAGGATCATTGATTTATCTGCATTCAGTGTCAGCTTGTAACGTTCACAGTCCTCAGAGAAGGATGCCAGAAGGGTCTCGCTGAACTGACGTTCGATTACACCTTCTCTGACGAGGTATTTGAGGACAAATGATAAATCGTCGACGAATTTGAGTCGCTCTTCGAAATTCTGAAGGAGGAAGTTGATGAGGGAGATAAATATGAAACCAGCAAGTCTTGTACCCTGAGGGGCTCCACAGGTAAGTTTAGACCAGTATGAGATCAAGTCACCTTCAAACAATGGAAATACACACTGCATTCTGTCCTGAAGGAAGCTCATCACTAATGCAAGAAACCGGTTCTGTGCGCCCATTGCTCGCATATTTTTTGCTGCCGTAAGATGACAAATCAGGTCAAATGCCTTCCTGAAATCGGCGAGAGCTAGGTCGATGAAGGTACTGCCCTTGTCAAGCCACTTAAAGATAATGTCAACTAGGTGCACGAGGTATATCGAGGTATTGCAACCTTTGAGGCCGCCATACTGGTAACGGTCTATGTTTTCCCGCGTTTGCTTGAGCAATTCACGCAGGATGAATGACTCGGTGACTTTTGCAAAGGTAGATGTGATTGATATCGGTCGTAACTCGTTGCAACATTTGGGTGTTTTAGTCTTCGGTATAACACGCACAAATGCGCGTTTCCAGCACGACGGGAAAGTTGACTGGGCGAAACATTCGCTGATGATGTGTCCAAGTGGCTTGGCCAGGAAAAGAGAGAACTCTCGTATTAACCTTATAGGCAGCTCTTCAGGAAAAGAGCTACTGGATGGACTCAACTTGTTCAGCTCTTTGAAAACTTGATACTCAACTATTTCGATTTCACCTTCGTCAGGGCATATTGACAGTAGATTCTCTATTTCAGTGTTAGTTGGGGCAAGAATGTACAAATGTCAGTAAAGTAATTGTTGACGTCATTTGCACTCACGAGTGACCCATCATCGTTCAGAATACGGATACTGGATGATATTGTTTTTCCAGCAATCTGCCTTACTAGACGGTGCCATTTACGGGGATCCTTTTTTATTTCAGGGTCCGAAAGGGATTTTCCGAAGGACTTTCTTGCCTCGCAACAAAGGCTAACTATTTTGTTTCTTAATAATCGTAACGACGTTGCGTCACCACTTGACTGCCTTACAGTGGTTTTTTCGCGAATCAGCTGTTTTATTTTTGGAGTGATCCAGGGCTTGTCAGATTCGCTCACGACAAATTGATTTTCCGGGAAAACTTCCAAGTATTTGTCATAGAGTGGGGACTGAAATATTTCTGCTTTCCTGTTGACATCGCTTTCGTTGTATACTTTGCTGAAGCAGAGAGTACCGACCCACATTCCGTACGTATTAATAGCAGACTTCGTGATTGGTCTCCGGAGTACTTTTATTTTCTTAAGCTTCCTGATTTCACTTTTTGCCTTCATCAGCAGAGTGTGATGGTCCGATTTGCCCAAAGGCCCGTTCGAAGACACGTCTTTGTAATATGGAGCAAGGTTTGTAAGAATAAGGTCAAGGGTGCTCCCGGTCACATGGGTGGGTATCTTGACCACTTGTGACATACCCAGCGTATTGGCAAGCCATTGTTTCTTTGTTTGGTTGAAGTCACCAGCTATTATGAAGCCCGGGCGGCTATACCGCTGACGTAATGTGTCTAACGTAGACTGAAGGTAGGATACCAACAGCCGTCTGTTTTTGGCACTTTCAGGATAGTAGATACTTGCAATAATGATGCAAGAGACATCTCGTGGTAAATGTTTTGGCTTGCATAATGCCCAGATCGTTTCATGGTTAGGGTCATTGAAGTTATCTAAATATTTGCAGGGGATATCATCGCGTACATACAGGGCAACACCTCCGCCAATCCTGTCTGTTCTAGTGTTCAAGAAAACCTTGTAACCAGCCATCCTTCCACTTGTTTCGTCAAGCTGCCATGTTTCGGTAATTGCGGCGATATGGATGTTATTCTGACGTGGAATGACATCTAACTCATCTACTTTATTCGTTAGTGAGCGGACGTTGCTCAGAAGGAAGTTTGGAAGTTGTTGTTTACAAGAGAGAACCTGCGGCGATAATACTGGAGGACAATCAGACCCGAAATTATTGGTAGGAGCATTGTTGTCAGGGATCAGCCGGGGCGGTAGGCTCACGCGCGGTATTGAGACTAAACACCTCTCACGCTTAGGCTTTTGGCTGGCCAATCGTCCGTAGGTGACTAGCACGTCAATCTTAAATTTCTTTCTGCCACCTCTGCGTTCTCTTCTTGTTCGCTTGCGAACGAAGGGAACGTCATCTATATTTTGATAGATTCTTAGTGTGACGAGTGTGGCTATGACAGATGGCGCCAAAACAGCAAAAGAAATGAAAGTACCTTTTTTGCATTGATCAATCCAGTTTTCAGCAGCAGCCTCAGTCACAAAGAATAGCACTATTAATACAGTTTTGATTAATATCACTTTCATCGCAAAGGGAGGAGTATTTCAAGGCACTGAACAAGTTAAACTAGGATAGAATGACTTGCAGCCTCAACGGCGCGAGAGCCATCTATCATGATCAAACATGCATAGGGTGTGTTCTGGAGCCTAATTATCAGTGATAATCCTTAAAATTGCTTGTTAAGTGGCTTTCATACTACACACGTAATATTCTAAGCTAAGTGGTTAAGTAGCTTTACTTTAAGTATAACCTTTCATGCTTAATGAAATCCTATCACAGTATGATCATTAAAATCACCAAAATAATTTTCTGCAATCATCAAAATCATCATTAGCAAACTATTCAAAATCTAAAGATATGAAATAGAGATGGAGAGTCAAATTCTCATCAAGCATAAAAGGAATATCTTGGAAAAATTAATTAATTCATTATTAGAAATTATTAATTATACATCAAGTCTCTCCATTTCAGTGCCTTTCCACGCCGTAAAAAACCTTACGTAACGTTAAGTTCTATGTAGAGCTCAATTCTACTTGGAACTGCCTAAGCTAAGGCAAAAACTTGCTTAGTAATATAAGCCAACTTAACGATGCGTTAGGTCTAACATTATGCTAAGAAAGGTTTTTTACGAAAAAATGGTGTATGGTGTAGAAAGTATGGTGTACTTTCTATGGTGTAGAAAGGCTTCTACACCATAGAAAGGTTCTATAGTGTAGTGTGAGAGCCGTTATTCCCTTCATCCCAAAATGGAGGAAATAACAATTGCAGTTTTTTATGTGCTCGTAATAAGTTATAACGGTTTTATGTGCTCAACAGGTTATAAATAAATTCAATTCAATCAATATGGATTATCTTGTTGCTTTTCTTGCAGTTTTAATACTAAGAAATGATTTTTGGCTACAGCAGCAATAACAAATAAATAATTGTCTATATTTATAATTATTTTTAGAAAATATGGTGCATTTACATTGATAATCAGTCGCCGCTTTCTTTCATTATGGCAGGCATTGGCACTCAAATTATACTTTTCTGAAACCAAATGATTTGCTGTGATTTATAAAAATAAAATTTAAATTCAGCAGACTAATAACAACACAAATTAAGACTGCACTAATTAAAATCAATTAAAATCATATAACAGTAAATAACATGAAACTAATCAAATAATTCGTGATAATGAATTGTAGGTAAAGGGCAGGGGGTATTTTTTTTATTTAATTTTAATAAAACTAATTAGCATTGATAACTGAAATCATTTGGCGTCGGAAAGAGGAACGTAAGTTCCATCTATCCTGCCACTTAAATCAATTTAATATACCTTTGCATGCAAGTTGCGTTTGAACTACTTTATTTCAGCAAAATACTGAAACCTGGAGAAAATAAATATAATTATTAAGTTTATCGTGATATTTTGAAAAAAACGACCTTATCCAAATCATTTTTACTGTTAACTCTGATTTTTTTTTTTCTCTTTTATAAATACTATCTTCACTTTTTATAGAATAGTTTCTTACATAAGACATTCATTATTTCTTGTAAGCTATTTGGCAAAGTCTGAGCAACCAGTTCCATTGTCTAGTTTTATTACTTTATTCCCTGTGGTAACATCAAAAAGGTGGAATAAATTATGACAATGTATTTACACTCAGTGAGACAGTAATTTTCTCATTTCAACCTATTGTATTCAATCGCCTTGTTTTTTCTTTTTTATATACAATAGTTCAAAATACATATTATTCATAATGGCTGAGGTCCCATTTCAACCCCAATAACCCTTGACCATTCCAAGACCCAAAATTTACCAGGGCCGGCTCAGATAGATCGATTTATTCAAAAATTGAACAATAAATTTAAAAATTAAAAGATAATACTTCGCCATATATCCCCCCCCCACCCCCACACACACAAGGCCATATGGCTGGGAATCTTCCACAATCGAGTTAAGTCAGAACCTCATATAAAAGAGTCGACCTATCTAAGTGACCACGTTGAATATTTAAATGAGCACATGTGTACTGAAAGCTGTATCTAGTAACCGTGAAAAGCGTGAAAGGAAATATAAACGAGTTATATTTCTGGCCTAGGCAACACTAAGTGTTGCCAGGTGCAATCTGACATTTCCATTGGAAAGTTTGAACTTTTGTAGCATAAATGTACTCAGAACTTTTTGACTAACGACAATTGTTTTTTCTTTTACAGGGTCTTGAAAAAATCAATGTGGCCAAAAAATGGAATTAACTCGTGAACATTTTCGTGCGATCATTTTTCACAACTTTCGACGTGGATTATCACGACAAGAGTGCATCGATGAACTTAAATCTTTGTATGGCGACGAAGCACCATCCTACAGTACTGTGAAAAAACTGGTACAACGAATTCAATCGTGGCCGACGCTCGCTCAAAGACGAATTCCGTGAAGGTCGTCCCAAAACAGCCGTTGTGCCTGAAAACATTGATGCCGTACGTGAACTGATAATGCAAGACCGTCATGTGACATACCGTGAGATAGAGGCATGCCTAGGCATTTCTCCCACCAGCATACATTCGATATTGCATGAACACCTGGCCGTAAAAAAAAGTTTGTTCTCGTTGGATCCCGCACAATTTGACAATCGCTCAAAAGAAGGCTCGTGTGGAGTGGTGTAAAGAAATACTAAAAAAATACGATCGCGGTGCTTCAAAAGACATTTATAAGATCGTCACAGGTGACGAATCATGGATCTATGCGTATGAGCCCGAAACAAAACAGCAATCGACCGTGTGGGTCTTCCAAGATGAGCCAAATCCAACGAAAGTTGTTCGTGGAAGAAGCACTTCGAAGCAAATGGTCGCCTGTTTCTTCGGCAAAACTGGTCATGTGGCGACTGTTCCGCTTGAGCAACGTAGGACGGTCAATTCTGAGTGGTACACCACCATTTGTTTGTCTGAAGTCTTCGGAGAAATTCGAAAAACGAACAAGAGAAGACGCATCATTCTGCACCATGACAATGCGAGCTCTCACACATCGGCTCAAACCAGCGCCTTTTTGACCAACCAAAACGTCGAATTGATGGGTCATCCGCCGTACAGCCCTGACTTGGCACCCAATGACTTCTTTTTATTCCCACACATCAAGAAAAAAATTCATGGACAACGATTTTCGTCGCCAGAAGATGCTGTTGAAGCATTCAAATACCATGTTTTGGCGGTGTCTCAATCGGAGTGGAAAAAGTGCTTCGAAAATTGGTTTGAGCGCATGCAAAAGTGTATAAATCTTGATGGAGAATATTTTGAAAAACAATAAAACAATTTTCGTTGATAAATATGCGTATTTTCATTATTAGGCCAGAAATATATATAGCAGCCCTAACAAATTTGCTTAAACAGTTTGAAGAATCAAGGACAATGAAAACAAAATCTGATGGTTTGAATTGGTGAAGTGAAAATTTTTGCAACCATATACATCTTAAAAAGAATAAAAAAAATAACAAATTCAATTTTTAGTGAAAAAACTCCGTATGTAGTTACACAGTTGTTGAAAAGAGCGGTGGCATAGTGGAGACAGTACCCCTCATATATAGAATAACGTCAGCACGTTCTAAGGTTTAAAATCTCTCGTTACTTTCCCTTGAAGAAACCTTTTTTTTGTGATGTAATTAAAAAAATTAATTACAACCGATCCTTGAAATCTTTAAGCGACGGAAACGGGAATGTACGTCCCATAAATCTTTACTGATATAATTATTAAGTTTACCGTGACATTTTGAAACAATCAACCAGGTCCAACTCATTTTTCCTATTAACATATATTTCCCCCCTCTTTTTTAGAAAATGTATTTGCTATCTTCACATTTTATAAAAATAGTTTCTTACACAAGGCCTTCATTATTTCTTGTAGGCTACGTGACGAGGTCTGAGCAACGAGGTGGTGACCAGGTCTCCGTGGTAACGTTAGAAAGAAAGAATAAACTATAACAATGTATTGGAGATCCCCCACATGGCTAATATGGGAGTAAAGTTCATTTGTGATCCAAATGGATGTTATATTTAGATTGAGGATGCAATTCTAGGTATATATTTACACATTAGGGGGGGTGGGGGTATATATTCTGTGAATATATAGGCTCTAAGAAATTCATGAGTTTCTTAAGAAAAACTAGAAAACAAGCAAAGAAGTGAAGATAAAGGCTCCCCCCTGCAAAATGTGTTAACTAGGATTATTCTACATATTATGGAGTAAGAATTGTTTTCTTAATATGTTTCTTTTTGTCCAGCTGGACTCCTATGCTTAAAATACTGGTTGGCTGGTTGGTTAATTTTAAGATTTGTATATATATATATATACTGTCAAATTAACCATCTGGTGGAATCCCCAATGTATTTACCACTTTACCACCTTGGTGAAACAGATATTGTCTTTTTTTGTTTCAACAGCCTATCGTGTTTATTTGCATTTTTTTTCCTTTTTTTACGCACAATAGTTAAAAAGGCGAGTTATTTCTTACGATTAAGTCCCAATTTCAATCCTGATTTATCCTGCATAACCCTTGACCAGGAGCTTAGACCGAGGGGAGGGGTCGTAACCCCCCCCCCCCGGAATCGAAGATTTTCTTAAATTTCTAGGCACTTATTTTTAATACTACCAAACCCCCAAGATTTTTTTTTGGGGGGGGGGCTATTAACCCTCCCAAAAAAAAATTCTAGGCATGCCTCCTCAACCGTTTCAAAATCCAAAATTTTAATCGGCCCAGATTTTCAAAAAACTAAAAAAAAATATTTTTGGAAAGGTCACTCAATCCACTTAATTCCAGACCCTCCTATTTTGAAGAATCGCCAAAACCAAGCTGCTTATTGATGAGCAATATTCAAAGCAGCACACGTGCAATGAAAAAGTAATCCAATGACCGTGGAAAGGAAAAAAAATTAGGAAAAATAAACTATTTGAACATAATACTTAGATGAATTTTGAGTAGACAAATAATAAGTGTATCATATTAGTTCGATGTACCAAGGACAGTGAAAATCAAATCTGACTGTTTTGAATTGGTCAAATAGACCTGTTCACAATCACATTTATATATGTTAAAAACACCTCCATATGCGGCTATGCAGCTTTTAGTAGTAGGCCTAGTAGCAGGCGTCAAACTTTAAAAAAAAGAAACATGTGTGAAAATCATCAAAATATAAACGAAAAACGCATGGCTCTAAACACAAGGTACTTAAGAAAGTTTAGCTTTCCCTTTAAGGTATCTTTGTGTTTGGGGATCAACATATCCCCAACATATCCTTTAAGGTATCTTTGTGTTTGGGTGTTAACATTCTAATGACAAAAAGTGCTGTCATATCTAACTAATAAGTTTTGCTTAATTATTTCCACGGTTCAATATAGCAACAGTGACAAAAATGCGTTAGTGCCCTTGAAACGTCATAGTGTTAAAACAAACAATAGAAACATCTTGGAAAATCGCCCTTTTCAGAAATGAATAGAAATAACATGGGCCAAGGAGGCTAAAAGTGTTTTATTTTGATGTCTTTGGTACCATCAGCAAGTTGGTTATGTTTATTATGTCTAACGCTTAACTAATGTTTTAGTGTCATGTATATCATGTTTATCAAGCATATCATGTTTATCATGTATAACATGTTTCGTCATATTATTTTTGTTATCATTGCTTTTTTATTATTTTAAATCAGTGCTACGAAAAAAATCCTAGTCAGTTATTGGACGTTCCAACCGAAGCGTGGTAGAGAACATAATACAGCATTCGTTAATTATTTATTGTAATTATGACACTGTTTATATTATTTATTACATTTTTATTTATTCATTATAGTTAATGTTTATCTATTAATTTATATAATATTTTTTTTTATTGCAATTCTTATTTATTTATTATATATATATATTATTATCATAATTTATTATTCTCTATTTTTCATATTATTTGTTGTAACTATTACAATTATTAATGTATCAATTATTTCCTCACATACAAATTTAAATGTTTCTGTTACTGTAGTCTTCTAAAATAAAAAAAAAAAACGTGCAAAACATAAATATTTTCCTGATATATAGCACCAAAACCACGAATGCTGGTGGTGTCCAACTAATGAGCGTAATTCGAATAACGTTGTTTATTACTTTTATTTTCTTTTTGCTCTTTAATTTATATTTTACTTTTATTTCCATTGAATGGAATATCGTCTTGTATAAATACTTTTTATTATTCTTTTGGTTAATCGTAAGTTTCATTTTTATTATTTATTTTTTGCTTTTTTTTACAGTATTTTTTACTACTAGGTTATCAATTTTTTTTTTATTGGTTATTATTTGGCTATACACTGTTAACACTAATTTGCTTATCAGTGGCTGTCCTTTCACTAATACCTGAATTATTTTTTTAATACATGAGCTCCCCCGCTCTTCTAATATCTGTGAGATCTTTATCATACAGCGATAATTCCAGAGATATTCAATGCCTTTCCTCACCTTCCCTACTCTCCGAGACAGGGCGACAGGACTCAATCTCCCCGAACAGTATTTCCTAAAAATTTACAGTGGATGTTTTCAAGTCCCTCCCAGAAAAATTCACCACCTCCTCCTCCCATAAGGGCTTGACTAGATTCATACCTATCTAGCTTGCGTCCGTATTATTAAAATAAGATAAAAAAATTCCATATGTATATGTCCAGGCCCCCAAGAATGTTCTAATCGCAATTTTCCATGATTTTTATTTAAATCCCCCTCTTTCACAGTTTTGGTGACCCTTACCCCCTTCAACCACCCCCACAAAAAAAATCGTGTGTACGTGATCCTGACAATTTCTTTCCAAGATTGCCAGTAGGTACAATTACTTTTTATTTCCCAAAATTATCTTCAAGATAAGTATCAAAACACAGACTAATTGATTCCGCAAGATTTGGGATGAAAACTTAGTTAGGAATATCCGTGAAAAATGATATTCCATTGAAAGGGGTTTGGTAATAAAGGGGGCCATTAATCAAACTCTGCGGTGAATTTTTCACGAGCCATTTCAAGGAATGGATAGGGTTTCAAGGAAGTAGAACGATGTGATTATTTATATAAAAAAAAAATAAAGCTTAGGCAACTGATAAAGAGTTGAGGATTAAAAACGTAAGATTGGCAAAGGCACAGGTGCATACAGGTTCATGTCATAGGAAGTGGGAGGGGGGGGAGAATTTTTTCTATTGACTAAGAAAATTCTCGTTTTGTGTAACTTGTTCTAAGAGCTGATGTAGATCTTAGCTGCAGCGTTCGTCACTAAAAACCACATGTATAACTCCTAAGTTTATGTGTATTGCTTTTTTTTTGTTTATTGCTCCGTCTTTATCTTTTTTGTATGACGGGTTTTCCAATAAATAATAATAACAATAATAAAAATAATATTCACAGACAGAGGAGTTTTTAAGAACAGCCTCAGTGAGAGGTTAGAAAATGTCTTTCAGAAGGGTGGGAGGAGATTTGGCAAACTACAAGTTTAATTCACTATTTTTTCCATTTGAAACTTTTGATACTATCTCGTCTTAATTTTTCAAAACTACTGACTAAGTTGAAGCAGTTTTATAAGAGTTTTGTCCGTAAAGTTTTTATTTTAAAGCATCTTATTTCATTTTATCTTATTTTATTCTTACTTTATCTTCTCGCTAAAATTTTTATGTAAGGGTGAAGATTGTTTTTATGTGATTTTGGGAATTAATTCACCACTTAGGCTCCTTCATAAAGCTATCAACACCATCTAGCGTATGGCAACACTTGGTATTTTTCAAGTTTACTAATCGTTTTCCTGTCAGGAACTGAGATTAGACGCTTATTACTAGTCTAATTTTATTAATTACACTAATTAAGTTAATTATCTTCATTATTACATTGAGAAAAATGCCAAGTGTCACCAAACGCTTGATGGCTTGATAGTTCGTTTTGTCGACTTTAGTAATATATTCTCTGAGGCCAACGTGACTCTTATACATGATAATGGTAGAAGGTAATAAGCTTACCTAAGCTATGAATGTCAGGTCTTGATTTTTCTTCAAATGATAATTTTGCAAGATAATTTTTTATATTCTGGCAAGAGCCTTGAATTTGAACCTGAAGATGACAGGCACAGGTCCTGTCGATCGAAGAAAATCGTTTGAAGAAAAATCATGACCTGACATCCATAGCTTAGGTAAGCTTATTACCTTCTACCATTATAAAAATTAAATCAAATTAAAGTAGAAAATTTCAGAGTTTTTCTTCTAAATTGTGGGAAGGATCTAACTTCGTTGGGGCAACAAAGTGGGGTCTATCAGATCCCATGTACTTGCGGAAGCTCATATGTGGAACGTACTAACCAGAATTTCGAAATGAGATTATTACGGCATAAAGATTCTATTTCTTCAGCTTTAAAGCAAGATTCTAAGTCTGAAGATTTTACTTCAGTCCTTTCAGAACATATTTTCAATTTTCCGTACCATTTTATTTTGTTCGATAGTGTCTCTTTGATTTCCAGGGATCGGGGTTTAAAGGAAAATTTTCGTGAAACTCTTGAAATAAAGAAAATCTTAATCAAGAACATTGCTTTGAATCGTGACACAGGTAAATTTGGGCTAAATTCAATCTACGATAATTTATTAAAATGTGACAGAGAAAAGTTCAATTCTCCCAATGTAGTTGATCTCTGTCCAAGTGTTATATCACTGAACGCTAATGAACCGAATCCAAGAAGGTCAAAGAGGCTAGCTTCCGCCTTTCCTTTGAAAAGAATTAGAGAATTAAAAAATATGTAA
This sequence comes from Artemia sp. Qi Xiang Cuo, assembly GCF_049724085.1. Taxonomy (NCBI): domain Eukaryota; kingdom Metazoa; phylum Arthropoda; class Branchiopoda; order Anostraca; family Artemiidae; genus Artemia; species Artemia sp. Qi Xiang Cuo. The sequence continues at coordinate 61,540,226 of NC_142810.1, forward strand.
TTTTATTTTATTTCGTATTTAAACTATTGTTTTAGTTTATTGTTATTATTGATGACGGTCACTGGAAATGTGACCGAAATATCTGGTATTTTTGTGAATTTATATCAATGTTATCATCATCACTGTCTATTAAAAGGATTTTATCCCTATTTGAACTTTTATTTATAATCAAATTCAAGCTAAAAGGGAGTATCTATTCTTGCATTGAAAATTCAGGTACGTTAATCACGAACAATTTTAAGAAGTTATTTTCAGGTGAAAATAAATTCAGGTGAGAAATTCGAAAAAACGCGTAGATTTCGTAAATAAAATTGGAATTCAATCAAACAATGGAATTCAATATATATATATATATATATATATATATATATATATATATATATATATATATATATATATATATATATATATATATATATATATATATATATATATATATATATATATATATATATATATATATATATATATATATATATATATATATATATATATATATATATATATATATATATATATATATATATATATATATATATATATATATATATATATATATATATATATATATATCATATAATAAATAAATAACAATATAAAAAGAATTACCTTTCTATTCAGAAGAAGGGAGAGCAAAATATATTTCTTCAGTGCATCGGCCATTATTTGTGATAAATGTTTAGCAGGGGTGGTAATGACCACTTCAAAGCAAAATAATGCATCGAGAAACCTCTTTAAAGCGCAAAATACCAATCCTGAATAGTGAAAGTAGAGAAGATAATACTTGGGATCGAACTTGTCTCTCTGAAAAAGAAAAAGAAACGTGAGTAGACTAGAACATTATACTTCTGAGCCTCCTATGTACCAAACAGGTTTTTCTAGTAGTCCTATTCTACAGGGCATTACACCTTTTGCCAAAAGATTTACGCAATTTCTAGTTCAAGGTATATACATGTCTTTTTTTAGTGATAAACCAAAACCAGCATGTCTTGTTTCGCTGTTTTGCCATTATTTTTTGGATATATTCAGGTTTCAAATTAGGTTCTTCAACAGTTTTGAATAGTTCATTCAGCTTAACACTACTGTCATTTTTTGTGAACATTTACATAGAAAATGGATAATTCTAAGCAATTTCTGGTGAGTAAAATTTTCTCATTATTATAATAAAAAGAAATTGGCTCGTCATTAAGTTAAGGAAGAAATTCTTTCCTTACACTGTGTAGTTACCTCTTTAAAAAGCTTCCTTCATCATTGAATATTAAATGATTCCATGTATTTCAATTTTAGTAAACATTCAAAAAAGAGAGGCATGCTCACTCTGATTTTGATTCATTGTATATGAAAAATTAAAATAGAATTTGCATATTAGTTTCGGCAGATATGAAAGGTTGCCTCCCTCCTCAATATCTTGCTCTTTCCATTAAAGTTCGAATTTCGTTCAAATCCCAAAGGTTGGTCTTCCTTTTTTTCCGTGATTTTAAGTATTTCGTAATTTAGGTATATAACTTTTATAAGCTTTGCAAATAATTGTCGAATTTTTTTTGTGTTTCGTTGCTATGGAATTGATGATCCTAAGCCCCCCTGTTAATATTTTGAATTCATAAGAATTGAGCTAGCTAAGTATAGGGTGAGATATAGTCTAGAGGGCAAACCCTTTATAAATTTGATAAATTTTTTGCTAAGGCTATGTCCAGGAGTCTTTTCTTCCTTTTTCTGTAATTGTAAGTATTTCGTCACTTAGGTATATAATTTTTAAAATATTTTAACATAAAAAAAATATATAATTATCAACTTTTTGTGTTTTGATAATATGGAATTGAAGGCTCAATGCCCTCCGTTAATATTCTGAATAAGTAATAATTTAGCTATCTAATTAAATTTTGTCATTTTTTTTTTTTTTATTTCAAATTTTGGGGGTTTAGTACAAGGATATTCGTATGTACGCGAAGCTTTTATAAAAATATATTACTGGAAAGAGGGCAATGAATCAATTCTAACACAGTTTTTCTTTACGTGGTATCCGTTAAAAACAAAATTTTTGTGTTAAATAAGTAATTCTTGTATCTTTTAAAAGAGCTTTACGGAGTTTGAGAGAGACTGTTCCTCGATTCCGTGTGGTTAGAGGGGGGTTCTTTGTGCAGACTAACTTTCTTTCTGTAAAAAAAAAAAAAAAAAAAGAGAGAAATTATTTTTATACTAATTTTGTCTCTTCTTTTTAAGACAAATTATGAAGAATTTTCTGCCCCTCCAGCTGTAAAGATAGCTATGGGTACTGCAAATTGCAAATAATATACCCCTTCTCCATCAAAGAACGCGCGAGATGACGAAGCTACCTGGTCAGTGTCAGTCCCAAGGCAGTCCGGTCAGAAACTAAAAACCCAGTGGGCCATAAGGATGGAAAACTCTGCTATACAAGCTAGTGACATTGATATTGCATCAATGCAAGTTGCACGGGCAGAAGTAATCAGATTTTCTAGTTCATCGGACAAGCCAGGAGTCTCTATGCAACCTAGCAAGAAATTCGAGTCAGCCTCATCTGATCAAGATGGTGGGAACACTCCTCTTCACGCCATGCCAGGGACTTCTGATGTACAACCAGAACTTGTAAGTGTATGTATTTTTTTTTCCTTTTTTTTCAAAAATAAGACAAAATTTTCTCAGGCGCACAGCTTTTGATGAGTAAAACTTAAAATTTGTTTCTATAATAATACTCCTATTTCATTTTCTTCCATTAACCAAATTAGCGTTATATAAAGGAATGCTTATAACGCTTAAATACCTTAAAACGCATTTATAAAAAAAAAAAAAAAAAAAAAAAAACTTTTCCTTGTAACTTCTAACCAAGATGCATTATAATGCAATAATTCCAATATTCCTTTTAAACAAAAACTAACTATTTGAAAAACAAACAATTCACTGTTTCACAGATGACAAATCATTTTTAAGCTGCCGTATATTTTGTACTAAGCCGTCACGCATAGCCGATGTTTATCAAATTACTCCCATCGTTACTTAATCCGCTTTGAGTTTTAAGCAGGGTTCCATTTAGCAGGATGTGTTTTTGCGATAAGAAGGTCTTTTTTTTAATAATCTCCAATTATGTCTTTTAAAATGAGAAGACGATACACTATTTTGGACGAAATCAATTCAAGCCCTTATTTACGTCTAAAGGTGAATTCGAGAAAGAATTTGCGGCTGCTCTCTTTGAACAGTGTTGTGAAGTCTGATATCTCAACTCGAAAGGGTATCGATCCTCCTACCACAAAGGAAGCTCCCGGGTCCCAAGGGGTCCTCCCCGGCAGGGGTTGGGGGGGGGGTAACTTTTTAGTTAAAAAAAAAATTGTTTGATAAAAAAAGAAAAAAAGTGTGTTATAATTGTAATAAAACTCGTCAAAACCAAAACTTAATCCATTCATTTTCTAGTTTCAGAGGGAAGCTGTGAAAACTACTGCCTTCCCTGGTCCGGGACTTCAAAGTATCATGGGTAATTGTCCCCTCTCGCCGGAATGTTAGTGAAGGTACGTTATTTGATATCCCCCTGGATTTTCAATTTACAGCTGAAGAAATGGACAGTATTATGCAAATTGTTGGGTCTACTTCGTCAGGGGACATTTTTAGCGACATCTTTACTATTATTGCATTGTAACCCGTACAAACAGGGACAGGATATGAATATAGTGCTATGTGTTCGGACATTTCTAACTTTTATTCGTTAGAATCTGCTCTAGGTCATTTGCAAACATACAGGGTAGATTTTAGCCCTCCCGAGGAAAACGCTGGCATTATTTTAAATTACCCCGTGAAAGTTCTCCATAGCTATATCGAAAAAACTCGAGCAAAAATTGAGATTCAGATTCAGAATTGGGGAGGTCAGGGAGGAATTAAAGCATCGGTGAATCAAAAAGTTTTCTAACAAAAGGGAACATCCGGGGATATTTTTTATTTTCATTTTTCAACGGGCAACCAGACTTTTTATCCAGGTCTAAACGAATTTGAAGACATCTTTTTCAACTTGGTGAATAAACTAATTTGAACTTTGGATACATTTAATGAGAGGGGAAGTGGGTCCACAATTTTATACATTGAACGCATGGATCTGAATCTCAGTAGATTAAAAAAAAACTTTATTTTAAGGGGAGCGGGTAATCGAAAAATAAAATGCCACCCAGATTTGTTGGCTACCAAAGGAGTTCAGAGTTTCTATTTTGACACGGGGCTGCAATGCTTTAAATACGCATTTTTAGTGGCATCCCATAAGAAATTAAATAATGAGTCGACAATGAAAAATCTCGACGGACTTGTTCGCAGCGGTGGAAAAAATTTCCCTAAGTTAATTTTTTTTTTTTTAGAGGGTAATTTTCGGGTTTCATTGAAAGAAATAAGAATATTCGCGAACGAAATTTAAATTGTGGGGGGGGGGGTGGTTGTTCTCCAGTATGACACTGAATTTGTAGATGGGGGAAAAAAACCGAATAAAAAAGGAGTTTTGTATTCAGTGAGATTGTATTGAGTGACACCGTCAGTAGATAATGTTAAAAATTGGGTATGGATTGTTTACGAGCCTCCCAAAGATGTAAATTCTTATGGTCATTTTTTCCCCGTTACGGTAATAAGTCGACTCTTATCTCAAGGTTTGAAAAAAGGGGAACGTTTCTATTACCCCATGTGCCTTTCCTCATTCAGATCTGAGCGGACATTCTCAGACCACATGGACTATTGCAAAATTCATGGAAATCAAAGAATTGACATGCCGGCAGAAGGCAAAGACACTTTACAATTTAAAAATTTTCAAAATTCGCTTCTACAATCTGATAAAGTGTCTTTTGATTGTGAAACAAGACTGGTTGAGGTATCGGACCCATCAAGGTCAAATATAGTCAAGGAACACAAACTAGTTACGTGTTCCTACGCGCATACCCGTCGCAACGCCAACACTAAAATATAATTGGAAGAGTTTTTTTACTAAGAACGAGGAAAGCAGTATGGATAAGCTATTGGTTTCCTTAATAAAAACGGCCAACAAGGCAATTTCACGATTACGTCATATCAACTTTCCCATAACATTGTTTTATAAAGAGCAGCGAGCACTGGGAAAGGGAACGATGATCTGGGTGTGTAGGGGGGCTAGCGCTCCAAAAAACGTGTCTCAGGACCATGACAACCTTTTTAATCCTAAGTGAATGAGACCCAATAAGTTTCATTAGTTGGCTCACAAATCATGTAATTTAAAAATTAAACAGCAGCTTTTTTTCGGGTTTTTATACATAATGCTAACTATGATCTGAAGTATGTGCTACCAGCATTGGCACATCTTCAAAGAAATGGAACAATAGATGATGATGCATGGGTGATAGACAGCTTTACGTACAAAATCATACCTAAATCATCGGAAAAGTTGCTTGTTTTGGAATTTATGCGGAAATTTGTTGAAGCCGGCGTTGAGTACACGAATAAAATTCGCTTTTTAGATTCCTACAGTTTTTTCCCCAAATCATTGAGCGAATTAATTCAGGTGCAGAAAAACGATGACAGCAGCAATGCTTTCCCCCTTCTCAAGCAACAATTTCCAAATGATTTATATGATTTGTTAACGGTCAAGGGCACATATCCTTATGATTATTATTGTTCCATGTCGAGATTCGCCAAGGACACTATTCCTTCGATTGAATCATTTTACGACAGTCTTCACGGTCGTAGTTGCACCCCCGAGGAATACAGTTTTGCTAAAAAGTTTGGGCAGAGGGAGGGTGTAAAAATGGCTTTGACTACTGCAAGCTGTATTTGTCGAATGACGTGTTAACTTTGCTAGACATTATTTTTAAAAATATGGATAAAATCTATGAGGAATTTAATTTTGATGTGGGTTATTATTTTTCTTCACCTAATCTAGTGATGGACCTTGTCCTAAAAATTTGTGGGGAAAAAATCGGGCTAATCACTGACATTGATCCGCATCTGTTCATCGAGAGGTCAGTGAGGGGGTGTTTTTTTTTTCACAGGGATCGTATTTTAGAAACTGATCCAACAGGAGAGAAGACGGGGACAAAATCGGATGCAGTTTTCCTCGATATGAATTCTCTCTACCCCTCAGCCATGTCCCATTATACACTACCCCGCGGCGACTATAAATGGCTCAATGACCCTCAAGCTCCCCATTTCCCCAACATTAACAGTGTTGAGGAGAATGGGCCGGTTGGATGGTTTTTTGAAATTGACGGGACGAAACCAGCCGAGTTTCACGATTCAGTAAAGGATTTTGTTTTCCCATGCCTCAATAGACCTGTGACTAAGGACTTTTTGAGCCCTCGCAATAGGTGTTTAGTCTAGATGGACGGATTGCATTGGACACCTTCAAAACAAAAACTTATTGCTGACCTTCTGCCGAAAAAAACATAGTTGTACATCATGTGGCTTTAAAATGGATGTGTAACAATGGTTTCAACGTCACAAAGGTTCACCGAGCACTCGAGTTTAGTCAAAAACCCTATTTGAAAACATTTGTTGACACTTCTGTCAGCAAACGTTCTGAAGCACAGACGAAGGCCGAAAAAGAAATTTAGAAACTCATTTTGAATTCAGCTTTCGGCAAAATGTGTGAGTGTTCGTAATAGGAATCGTTGTGGCGTTGTGACCGATCCTGAACAATGTGCTCGAATTATTGTCGATCCAAATTACACTTCCTTTACAATCATTAGCCCGGACATGGTACTTTTGAATAGGAAGAAAAGACGCATTGTCCTAAATAAAAATATTGCTGCAGGCAGTGCGATCTTGGAGATCTCTAAAAAGCTCATGTTGGAATTCTACTTCAATGTGGCTAGGGTACAGTGGCCTGAAAAGGGGCAAGTAGAGGTCTACTTCGGTGACACGGATTCTCTACTGTTAAAAGTAAAAAACACCAAATCTAATTGATTATTTGGCGCACGGTGAAATTATCAGTCCACGGATGGACTACCACAATTGGAGTGGTGGTCTTTACCCTGAGCTAGAAAACCTTGGTGCACCAAAACAGATTTTTTTTTTTAAATCATAAACAGTAAGCGACTTGATTTCCCGTGGTATGTTTGTAGGTCCGAAGGTGTAATTTATAGACACACGACGAGGAAATCAAGAAACGTTGCAAAGGGGTACCCACGCGCTATGTGGATAAGAATTTCGACACGGACATTTATAGAAATTATATTGCTGAAAATACAATTCCACGAGCCAAATTGTTGACAATTCGTTCCCACAACTACGGGAACTTTACTGTAAATGTAGAAAAATAGCCGTCATTACTATTTCTGACATGATCTACGTTTGTCAAGATGGTGTGAATACCCTCCCCCTTGGTCACTATTTAACTTCAGACCAGGCCGAATTTATTTCCCATAGGGAAAGTCTCGGTTTAAATAAAGTCCTGTAAATTATTTCCTAAAAAACCTTTGGGGGGGGGGGGCCTCGCGGCGGGGGGGGGGGCCGGCCGCCGCCAGCGCGGGGGGCGCACCGCCACTATCAAAGTTATCTTTTTGACTTAGAGCAGATTTTTTTTTTTTGTAAATGTTTCATTAAAAAAAAAAAGTGATATTTTTTTTCCAGTGCTCTCTAATTTAATGCTTTATTTTTTTTTCTATAAATAAACAAAAAAAAAGTATTCAAGTGTGCCCATGTAAATGTTGTATTTTTTTTTATTATAAATAAATTTACAAAAGTGTATTTTTTCATGTTTAATGTGCTTTTTTTCAATGTATTGTTACTTTTTTCTATGTATATAATAAAAGAAAATATGATTCTTTATTCGTCTTGAAGAACAGAGTAGTAGTAGTAGTAGTAGGGAAATTATTTAGTCATTAGACAATTAGGGTCTACAGTTAGTTGTCCAGGTGATCTGTTGAAGGGAACATCAATTTAAAACACCATTCAGATCGTTTCTGTGTGGGCCCTCAATGTCGGACAAAACCACACTCTTAACAAAAATAATTAAAAATTGTGATAAAATGTTTGTGGAAAAGCCAAAAAAAATCTACTATTGCTACAGTATTTGGCTGGAGTCATACAATAAAATAAAAGCAATTGCTGCTGCCATGGGATCGGTGCAGATACAGTTCATACAGGGACTTGATGTTTTCAACATTATTGAACCAAACTCTTGGCTGATCATTGACGATCTGGCTGAATCTATTGAACAATGGTCCCAGCAAATGCTGCAATTGTTCACTGTTCGCTCTCATCATGAACAGATTTCCGTTACTCTGGTTCTACACAATCTCTTTCATCCGAGCAAATGTATGCGAACACTTGCTTTGAATTGCACCTACTATATCATCTACAGAGTTGTTCGTGATTCTAGCTCGCTAATAACCCTCAATAAACAAATCTATCCAGGTACCCCTAAATTTCTGCTTTCAGCATACAATCAGGCAACTAATAAACCTCAAGGTTATATCATTTTGGATCCTAATCAAAATACACTCGAGGATCTGCGTCTAGTCACACATATTTTCGACAATGACATTACAGTATATCTCCCTGTGAACACAAAAAGAACTTATTAGTTGCTATCATAACTCTCAAGAAACTAATTGAACATAGATATTTGTTTTCAGTTCTAAGCAATTCAAAATTTCATCGTGGGAGAGCAATACTCAAACATGGTATTGAAAATGAATTCATTAATCTAATATCTGAAGTTTCTTTGAAATTGACTGAGGATAATGTTCAATTGCCAGAAGTAGTTAAGCAACAGGCAAAGCAACATCGTTCCATTGTACGTACATTGGCCTCTAAAAAGAAAGGAAAGAATTTTAAAAGGAAACGACTTCTTCGGGCAGGCGGAAGCTTTTTCACACTTTTACAGCCAATAATTGCGGGACTTGTAAAAAGTTTTCTCTAGTGAGAATGGCAAAACCCTATAAATTGACTCCAATAGAACTAGCTCTCTCACCCGTCGAACACTTTGAGAACAATCTGAGTAAATTCCTTGACAATGAAACTATTGAGGATGAAAAAAAAATTATTTTACTTCAAGATAAATTTCGCCAAGAGTGTAAACACAGGTTCTACCGGTTAAAACCCACTGCTGCTGCTGCTGATCCAAAAAAAGAATCATCACCTCAAGAATCTACTGCTGCTGCTGGAACCCAATTAAAGAAGGGATAATTGGATTAATTTGTATTGAAAATTAGAAATCTAATGCCCCACTAATATCGTTAACAAAGTACACGACTCCTATCCTGTCTCTTGGAAAGTGGTCATATTCAAGTTAAAAGTGATGGGGAAGGGATTATATAATTCAAGGCAAGAGCTATAATCTACTTGATTTGATGTATGACATGGTTACAAATCGTAAAGGACTATTATCATTTGACGCTCATCTATACAACTTTCTAAATACGTTAAACTTCCCCAAAAGTCTTATTAGAAATTGAAAAATTCTAAAAGAAACAAATGAAAATGCATCATCATCATCAACATTAAAATATGAAGTTGAAGAAGAAGAAGAAGATTTTAAATCAATTTTGGAAAATACTAGCACACCACTGGTAGCTAGACAAAAGCGAAGACGTATCCAGTCAACGTCACCTCCACCAGCAGCAGTATACAAAAGGGTAGCGGACATTACACAACGTGTTTACGTTCAAAATGGTTGAAGTTCTGAAATGTGTTTATGAAAATATTGGCGAGGCGGGGAGTTTATGTTCCCCGACCACTCTTTCCAAAGTCACTGGTGTTCACACTAAAAGTGTACAAGACTATCTACAAAATGAATCAAGTTACACTCTGCATAGAAATCATAGACTTCGTGCCAATCAATATCGAAAAACTAAAGCCTTTTACCCATTGCATATAATGCAAGCAGATCTCTTGACTCTAGATGAGCTTCAACGACGTCAAAATCCACCGTACAAGTACCTTCTACTTGCAATCAATGTTTTTAGTCGCTATGCATATGCAAGTCTGTTGCAATCAAAGAGAGTTGTTTAAGTTGCCCTGGCCATTGAAAGTATTCTCGAAAAGGGTTCATATTAAAAATTTCAAACGGATCGCGGTAGTGAATTTGTTAATCCCCATGTTGCAAAAGTACTAGAGAAATATAGTACATTGCTCTATCATACTCATAGTCCTATAAAGGCTGCATTGGCCGAACGATTGATAAGAACTATTCGACTTTTAATTTCAAGATAATGTACATTGAAAAATACACCGGCTTTTATTCATGATCTAGATAAAATCATGTTGATTTATAAACAACGACCTCATCGATCATCGTCCAACTCTACGCCAATGAAACTTCATCATTCGGATCATGATAAAATTGACACCTTTCTTAAAAAATATTCCAATGAATCAAATCTCCATAAGAAAAATAAATTCAATGTTGGTGATACTGTTCGAATTAATAGAACAACTAATGTTTTTGAAAAGGGGAATTACTTGTGGTCCACCGAACTTTTTAAAGTGACAAAAATCCTAGACACTAAGCCCATAACTTATCGCCTGCGTGCTACCAAAGATGAATAGATTCTCGGTGGTTTTTAAGACTATGAATTGCAAAATGTTAAAAATGCTAGTGAAATCTACCAAATTGAAAAGATATTAAAGACACGTACTCGCGACCGTAAGAAACAGTTACTTGTTCGGTGGCTTGGATACAACTCTGATTTTGATTCTTGGATCGGTGTTGAAGATATTGACAATGCCCAATGATTTCTATGTAACTTTCATGTCCAAAGTTTCCGATCCTCTCTACAATGACTTGAACACGACAAGTGATTTTTGGACAAAACTCTCCCCCGCCGTCAAATTTGACGGTGCATATGAAGTGGCTCTTGTCGATTGCATTCTCAAAAATACCTATAATACCCTGAGATAAGATCGTGTGTATGATATAAAAGTTATACCATTCGATTGGACACTCTTTGTCGACTATGAATGGGTTGAAGCACTTAAATCTAGTGAATATCCACATGCCAAATTGAAATATATTGAATATGATAATATGGGGGATTTGTGTCGTACAATCAATAGAAAAATCTCATATCGTAGGAATGGAAAATTCCATTTTAATTATTCATTGGAACATGATAGGATTTACATCACCTCACCTGTTGACACTGAAATAATTATTCTCAATGATAATCTGAGAGATGTTCTTTGATTTAAACAGAATATGATCAATGGGAAAAGTGCCGGCACCGTTGACGGGATGAATCAATTTATTTTTGATGATTATCTACCTGGTTTTGCCTCGGATTCATGAATATTTCTCTATGCATCCTTTGTGGAAACGTTGAGAGTCGGTAATTCAAATGTTCCCCTCCTACGTGTTCTTGAACTAAAAACAACTCATGAACCTGCTCATCACTATAATATAAAGCATCTTCAGTATGAGCCTGTAAACACTTAATATTTCTAACACTTCCAGTTTACACTAAGAAGTGAATTGGGTGATCCTCTTGCAGTAGCCAAAGGCGTAGCAGTGATTACATGTCATTTTCGACCCATTGTCAACGACAGCACAATCACCTAAAATGAACAATAGGAGAATTACATTTGTCTGTCCCGATATCGATTGTTATGTTGGTGCTTTGAGTCCACGTCAATTAGGCAATGGATTAGACTACTACAAGGGTCGTACTACAATGTCTGGCTATGGTCTTGGTAGCTGGTTTGCTAGGCTATTTCGTTCTGCACTACCCCTTTCCAGAAAATATCTTGTACCTGCTGCATCAAATTTTGCTACCTCGACACTACAGAACTGGGGGTCGAGCAAGAATTTCAAGGAGAGTCATAAGGAAAATATTAGATCTTCAGCAAGAGCCGATGGTGAGCTAATAATTCTCGACAAAATGGGGAGGGATTGAAAAGGATGCGTTCGTGTCATTGACTCATCAGTCTCCACCCACGCAGGAAGCAAAGGACCTCAACAAACACTTTGAGGAATAAAACAGCGAAGGCCAATAAGGAGAAGAGGAAAAAGATTGTTTGATCAAAGAAGGATTTCTTCTCTTAAGATGACTTAACTCCCCCGATATGAAGGAATCATATCCATCAATAAGTTCCTCATTGAATCTATTCAATGCTGAAAATGTTCATGTCAGTGTCAAGTATGGCCACTATGAACAATTTCACCCCCAACAGCCCCTCTCGGAAAATATACACTTTCAAATATTTTCCAATGAAGACGATTTCATTGATTTATCATCAACATTTATTGATTTAAATGTTGCAGTTAAGAAAACGCCGGGTAGTACCAACCTACCCGTCAGCAAGTGTCTCACTAGCTAAAGCTCTATTTTGAAACCCCTATTCAAGCCCATAAATATATTTATTAATATAACAGAGATGATTACAATCCATGAACAATCCACATGAACTAGCTATATATACTTTAGTAATATGACGACAAAGGCTTAAAAGAAGTTGAGAGGACAATCATTAGGCTATAAGTATCGATCAGGTGTTGATACTGACGGCGAGTTGACCACTGTAGTGACTCAAGAGTATCATCTAGTCGGAAAATTAAATCATGAGATATTCAATATTTCCCACTGGCTACCCCCCAAAGTCAAGATTGAAATAAAGTAACAGATGGCCTCATCGAATTTCATTTTGAGAAAAACACTTCCTGCAGCATCCAATGCAAATGTCATTATCACATCGGCGATTCTCCACGTCCGAAAACAACAAGTTATGAGCTCTGTTGCATTGGCAGTGGAAAAGCTGAGAGCCAATGGTAAGAACATTAAACTTCTTGTCCCCCATACAATCACCAATCAACGTCACATTGCCACCGGCTCTCGTAGCTATTGCAATTCATCATTTATCAATGGAGAGATCGCATCAAAATTGGCTTTGGCCTTTGTAAAGAGTGTCAGCGCCATTGGATCCTGGACTGAATACCCCCATGGTTTTATTTTTTTTGGTCCATCTAGCATCTTTTGCAAAGTGTATGGTCTTCCACTATGCACTCTATCATTTGACAAAAAATCCTATAGAACTCTGTACGAGTTGACCATGCAATCCCTAGGTCATGACTCTCAACTATTTGAAAATTGAGTAACCGATTTAATGTTTTCTAAAAAACGTGGGGTCATTATTTTGGACTTTTCTGGTATACAGGATATGAGTAAAGTACGAATTAGAACTGTACGTTTGGAATGTACATTTGCCAATGCTCTAACTGAGAGTATCACGCTAATATCATTGAGTCAATTTGAAACCTATTGGGAAATCACACCCGACGGCAGTGTTCTACTAGACCGTGCACCATGAACACAAACCAAATAATCAATGTATTTAGTATGGATCCAAACATGCCCCAGCACAAGTCCTATTGCATACCTTCGGACTTCATTGAAAACATTCCAAGTGTTAACAATACCCTACTCATTGTCAACAGCAGTCCTTTGACTTTGTAGACCGGTCACTGGCTATGCATCTTTCAAACAGCTGAGAGTATTGAATTTTTTGATCCTCGCGGCCTATCTTATAAATTCTTTGTTCCATACATTAGCAACTTTATTCAGAGCAGGGGGAAAATCATTATTCAAAATCTACGAAGTGTACAGGATTTAACGACTAAGACATATGGCTTTCATGCACTACTCTTTTTCATGTTCAGATGTCGTGGATACACCTACAAGCAATTTCTCAACATCTACGTTGACTTACCTAGATTGAATGAATTTCTAGTGGAGAATATACTTACAAGTGTATTTAATATTGATTTTAGTGCCCTAAGAATAAAATGTTCTAAAGATGTATGTGAAATTGTTTATTAATAAAAAAAATTTATATACATGATAAAACGACTTTTCTACTCTTTAGATTTCATCCACTACTAGGTATTTGTCGACAACAACTAGTGCAGGTAGATTATCTGAATCCTGATCCTGACTGTACTGCGACTGTGACTGTACTCCTGAGTGTACTGATCCTGATGTACTGCAATGTCAGGGTCACATTTTCTACAGTAGAGCGTGACTTCACTCTTGTCGTATCTCTTTGTATAGTCAATGATACTATTCTCATTCATTCTATAGAATTCACATGTTTCAATTTGCGTATTTGAAGCAATTTCATAAACTGTGTCCTCAAGTGTCGAATTACATTCCGTCACGGCCAAATAAAAATCAGTGGGTTTATAATCATAACACCCATTGTCTTCACAACAATGACGTAGAAACCATATTCTCTTGTTGTTCCAACAGTTGAATCGTTGACCCGGTTCCTCCTCCCAGAACAATCTAAAACCACGACGATACCAATCTCGTAGCAATAAACTAAAATCACGGTTAGGATTCTTTCCAATCATACCGGGATATGTACTCTCCCACTGCTTACATTTATCATAATGACAATTGGAGCATAGGTGGCCTCGAGGATGAGAGTCACACACCTCTTCAAGACAGGAATTATAACCTTTAATTTGTACAGCGTATCCTCTATGCAATTTACACGGGTTGCATAATCTACACTTTTCATCCTACTCATCAATCATTGTGCAATTCTCACATGATGACCAGCTGCCGAGTGAGTACATACATAGTGGACGTGTATGGAAAATTTTGTCATGTGTTGACGCTCTCACTAACACAATGAAACTGAGCTAGCAACATAAAAAATTACCTGAGATAGAGAGAGAGAGGAGTAACAAATCCTTATGCAACATCTTTCTCAGGAAAAAAAAGTCCCAAATTTCAAAACTAGTGTTTAAAAGCAGATCCACAATATCAATGTATTATGTTATGATCAATATGAAAATAAACTGTGTAAATGAATTTGGACCACAATGTATAAGCTTCATTCAATAGTCTAATGAGGGAGAATCAGTTTTCATTATATTAACAAGCAGTCTCTGAGAAAATATTTTACTTTGAATAGACAGCTCTAGAAAATTACCATCTAGAACCAAACATTTTGCAATAAGAACTAAATTCTTCATGATTCGATCTTTCTTAAATCTATCCATTTTCTAGAGTCCTAACTCTCTCACAACCAACTTCAGACTAACCAGAATTTCTTTTTTCAACTCTAAAAAATATACGCTAGTCTACTATAGAAAGAAAAAATACCATTGATTTAGAAACAGTTTTATTGAACATAATTACAATAATAATATTCACTGATGCATTTTGTTCTCATCAATATATTTCAATAGGACATCTAATGCTGACCGAAGTTTATTTATATGGAGAATATTCACTTTTCAAGCAAAACATAGTTGCTCCTCCTGCTTAAATTTGCTTAATGATATCACGTATCTAGCATACATACTGTCCCATTCAAGACATAGTCTACAACCAGCGGTTATTTCCACAGCTAGATTGGGTACTCGTATATCATTGCTGCTGCTGCTGCTGTCAGTTCCATCATTAATCTACAATAGTGTAAATGCACCACTCATTTTTTCTCCACTAATATCCTCTCAAATAAACTAGTCTCTCTCTGAATTCAAGTCTCTTACTAATATGAATTGTAAAGAAAACTATTCCTTTTATTCAAATCCTAATCACCAATCAAGTTATACTCGTTCCTCTTGGCAAAGGTGTAATGACCTGTAGAATAGGACTACCAGAAAAACCTGTTTGGTACATAGGAGGCTCAGAAGTATAATGTTCTAGTCTACTAACGTGAAAAATAAACTAATTTGAAATATTTGACTTAATGTATGCAAGTTATTCAAACAATTTGATCAAACCACAGTTTATATAATTATCCAGTATGATCATTCCCTATCTCACCCATTATAAAAACCCGAACCGGGGTGCGAGTGCTCCAGAGAACGTAGAAACATAAGCGACATCAGATCTTTTCACGGGTAGACAAGTCAGACGCGAAACAATCGGAAACAAGTGGGAACTCGCTATTACGAATAATGCACTTTGTAACCATTTCTCATTGATAGACGCAAACACACTGATCCATAACTGCACGAAGAAGTGGGAGGAGTTTTTTGTTCGCACCGAGAACGAAGACCAGAAATGATCTGCGATCAGCTTACTGGATAATTATATAAACTGTGGATCAAACCGTGTGATAAAATTGCCATTTTTTTCTTCTTATTTCTATTTTATCACTTCTTTTGATTTTTACTCTACGGGGATTTTCTATTCTCCCTGAGCTGACCTTACAACGCCTAGATTTAATATTGAACACCCCAGTGCGCCCCAGTCAAACTTCCCATTCATCACCGACGCCGGTAAAGACCGAGAAAGCAAAATTGGATGACCTCCATTGGCACCGTGAACTGGTTCTTCAAGGACCTTGACATCCTTTTACAACATTCATTTTTTCCTGACTATATAAAGTGTTTAATCATTCAGTTTGTCTTCGTTAAAAATCTTAAAAATAACTTCGAGAGCTTCAGCGTCGGCTGACCGTCACAAAGACAAAGGACCCATTCGTAAATTATCCCTGGGACAAGCAATCATCGACAATGGTCAAAAATTTGTGGTAAGAGTGTGAAACTTGACTGAAAAGACAATAAAATTTTACCTTCCTTTTGTCGGAGAGCTTGTCAATCAAAGAGGGCGACATCATACGGGACTCCCAAAGCGGCTAAATCGCTCAGATGATAATTCTTTTGAGCCGGTTTTAAGAATTTTTCCAAGCAGTTATGCTACAGCATTTTTAGAGACTGCCCTATCCTGAACTTTAAAAACAAAATCCTGCCCCAATAAATCGAAAAAATCAGACTTTCGGATGATACAAGTTTGATTGGAACAGAATATCTCCATCTCCAGCACAAAACCGAAGAAGTTGAATGATTTGTTCTGGGAAAGTAATTTTCGGCATTTAGTTTTTATGATTTATTTGGTTATACAAGCTCTGCAAGTTG
The DNA here is from genome assembly GCF_049724085.1 of Artemia sp. Qi Xiang Cuo. Classification (NCBI taxonomy): domain Eukaryota; kingdom Metazoa; phylum Arthropoda; class Branchiopoda; order Anostraca; family Artemiidae; genus Artemia; species Artemia sp. Qi Xiang Cuo. The sequence goes on from NC_142810.1 coordinate 61,557,048, forward strand.
TGGCAAGGCCTCTTAATTAATTCTAGATAATTCGGCCACACAAACTGAAAACGTTCAAAATGAGCGAGACATGATGATCCGTTACGGTACCATATCACCTTAAACATGCGCTTTTACAAATTAAAAATTAAACTCCGCAGCATCCCATGAATTATCTTTATTCCAAATTTTCAAAAAATCATACACTGCTCTGGCTTTTTTGCTTTGATCGATTTGACCTGTCCCACCAGAAAGGAATTACAGCGAATGATTTATATGCACGTTACTCATGTTTCTTAAAATCTATTTTTGTTTAACAAGTTCAGCTTTGAGCTTCATAGGGAACAGTTACTGCTGCAACCACCATTAAAATCGCGCACATTTGCCAAAAAAGCACCTTATTTCCCTCCGATCTAAACTTGCAGTCCAAATACAAGTGTTTTTTCTTGTCTGGCATCCTATTTTTTCAATGCTAAAGACAAGGAACCCCATAATTGTTGCGTTTCAGCGCGAATGCTAGCATTACGTTTTTATAATAAAAGATAGTAGGCGAAGATGACCCTGCAATAAACCTATGGTAGAACAACTTCAAAAATTATGCAGATTTTGGCGTATGCCATGCGTTGCGTAAGTGTGCCAAGCCTGTCGCGGTAGGAAGTTATTGTGTCAAAGCGTGATTCAGAGCGCAAAACACATTCCAGAGCAAGTGGCTCTCTAAGAAGTCTGGCAGGTGTGTAACCCCTATCAATATCACTCCCATTTTGTATTTCGAAAATATCGAATGTGATTTTTTTTTACTATTCAAATCAACTGAAGATGTTTTCCAGACAAATTCGAGATATCTCTTTTCTGTTTGTTAACCAGATATGTCTACAGTCCTGAATGAAAGAAATAAACTTCCCAGATTTTAATTTATTTTTTCTTCACAATGAAATTCAAGCTAAACTTCAGCCAAATGAGAATTCCTCCTCTTGGTAGTAAAATCTTGACTTTTATTTAATTTTAACAACAATTCTACACGAGTCAAATTCTAAATAAGACCCAGGCGAGAACACTGCAAGAATAAATCATGCCGATTGTCCCAGCGGGATTTTGAATCTAGTCAATCTTTTTAATGGAGATGTATCCTTCAACGGGACGGTCCCCAAAGCTCAGAGTTGTCCTTCCCTTTATTTAGCTAACTTTTCAAAAAGAAAAGAAGGGGGAAAACATAAATGAAGCTTAACAAAACAAAAAAGAAAAAAAAAGATGAATATGACTTGCAACAGCTAGGAAGAATTTTTGGTGCCAGCCTAAAGCCCCTCAAGCAAAATAGTAAAGCCTCAAGAGATCTCAACCCGTCTTCCATCTTACAAGATAGTACATAATCAAACATAAAAGCGGCAATAATTTACTGTTAATACATAGTTATATGTATTAACAGTAATTTATGTGTATAAGTTATTAAGTAAGTTAGTAGGTTATTTGGTAAGTTACTATGTATTAACATAGTTATATACATATATATATATATATATATATATATATATATATATATATATATATATATATATATATATATATATATATATATATATATATATATATATATATATATATATATAGTTTAATAAATGTTTAGTAATATAGTTTAAACTATATCATTAAAGAATATTATAGTTGAATAAACATTGGGAAAATATAAACAGCAAACGTTACAGTACAATATTAAACAATAAAAAAAGTAGCAGGAAGTGAACTTCTGCTGCCAGGGGAAAATCTTCCTTGGGGCCATTCCGATTCTGAAATGGTCAGGGTATCATTCTTTTGCAATAAAATTGAATGATCCTGTTTTTTCTACTTTTATAAAAAAAAAAAATAGACCAGTATTTTTAACATTTTTATTCGGTCACGAGGTTATGCAACAGCAACCAATGAAGATGATGTTGAGAACAGAATTTAATAAACAAAAATATTAATAATGAAGTACTACTATTATAATTGCTATTATTTTAATATTAATAACAACAATGATAATTAGTAATAGACTAATATTACCGATGTGATATTAACGCAAATTTGCAACATCTGAATAATGTTCCATAAATAAAATAATTAATAACAGAAATTACTGGGAACAACTGGGGACAAAACTAATCAACAAATGGACAAAGGTGACTCTCTTTTCACTGTCGTAAATGCCCAAAAGGAAGATTTCTTTTTTATCTCTTTTTTCTTTTTCCTTTCTTATATTTATTCTTTCTTCTTTATTTTCTTCTTTCTTCGTTATTTACTTAGGCAGCGCTAATGTATTTTTTTTTTTTTCATACCAGGGCACTTCGTATCGAACGAGTTATCGTAGAAACTTCCAAAAGGGCTCATTCGACTGGAAATTGGAGTGGCTAGTGCCCTTTCTAATAATCGAAAGTGATTGGCGGGCAACTAGCCCCCCCCCCCCCCACGCCCATCATTTCCCCAAACACATCCAATCAAAATTTTGAGATTCAGCATAGTTGATTTCCAGTTAGAAAATGTTTTTGAGGAGGACCCTCCCCCAATACCCTCAGGGCAAGGGTTTTAAGTTTTGCCCTGGGGGCATATAAGAATGATGAGCCACAATGTATTATCTATTATTAATATTTTTTTAATTTTTTTTTTTTTTTAGAGCAGGACACTCCGTATCGAAGAAGTTGTCGTAGAAACTTCAAAAAGGGCTCATTCGATTGAAAATGAAAGGGCTGATGCTCTTTTTAATAGTCGAAAGTGATTGCAGGGCAACTAATCCCCCTCCCAAGCCCATTCTCCCTTTCGCCCATTATGTTTAAAAACTAAATGTTGCCTTAAGATTAAATCAAAATGCACTGTGTTAATGCTAATTCCTAATAATAATAATTCCCAATATATAATGATTCCCAATAATAATTCCCAATATAATGTTCAAACTTTCGGGGCTACTTCTGCTCTTAAAATTTAACCAAATTAAAATAGCGTAAGTGTATCCAAGCTATCAAAGAAAGTAAACAGGTTTTTTTGCGAATGTTATCAAGTTTTCCATTTCAGGTCAACTTGAGGAGGTATGAAACTAAACTATTTGTGTCCAGATTTTTAAAAGGGTGCATGTTGATAAAAATTTCTGAAAATTTTTCTCCAGCATACACCTAGCAGGCCAAACAATAAAGTCTTAAAAAAACGAAAAGATTTAAAGATTATTTTCTTTTTCTCTGAAAAGACTATGTCAATATAAAACGAACAGAAATCAATCAAAAAAACCTTTTTCCACGAAATAAGGTTTTTTCAAAAAAAGTAAAGAACTCCAGTAAACCGAAAATGAGCAAAAATGAAACCCAAAACGAACAGAAATTACAATAAATAACCGAGTCAAATTCAAAACGAGCAGAAATTAACATAAGTTGGCTCAAAACCCTTATGCCTTCCCAAGGCCAGAATATAATTTGCAATTTACTGAAAAAATAAAAATGAATGTTCATTATCATTTTAATAAACATATAATGATATTTAGTAATCAAAATGCTAATATTATTTGATTTATTAAAGTTATAAAAGTAAAAAAATTTATATTTTTTCAGTAAAGGGCAAATTGTGTTCTGGCCTTGGGAAGGCACAGGGGTTTTTCTGTTACGCTGAATCTGATGGCTTGATTTTCATTAACTTTCTACTACTCTTAGAGGGTGTTTCCCCCTTTTTCGAAAATACGGTGATTTTTTCAGGTTGGTAACGTTTAATGCGCAAGACTAAACTTAATGAAACTCATATGGTTGAAACTGGCATAAAAATTCAATTCTTTTGATGTATCTACTGGTATCAAATTTCCATGTTTTAGAGTTTCGGTTACTATTGAGCAGGGTCACTCCTTACTTACAGTTCGTTACCACGAACTGTTTGATTCAGTTCTTTCCAGGGCAGGATAATAGGCGATTGGGCCCAATCGGGCCCCATATTTGAAAGGGTACCGTACCACGATACCATCAAAATGAACAAAAAAAGTTTTTTTTCAAATTTAAAGCAAATTGTTTTTGTCGATAAGGGATAAATTATGAGTTATTCAGGTAATCTATAATATATTCATTTTAAGCTTGCATTTCTCAATGAGATTTATAAATGCATGTATTATTATATAATATATACTTTAAAATATAGAAAACTGATACCCGTAAAAGTTCATGTCAAATTTATGGAATTTAATTGGGATAGTCCTATATTATAGAGATTTTGCACTACATACGTGAACTACTTTACGTACGTAAAATACGTATGTATATTTAAATTTAACTATTTAATATATAAAGATGACCCCGCAAAAAAAGGTCCAATCGCGCCCCACACTTATTCATTCCGGTCCTGATTCTATCCATTTACCCAATTAAATTTTTTAAATTTAGCGTAGGCCCACAGGGTATTTTATGTCATCATCAAAAAATCGTTGAAAACTATTGAAAAAAGAACACTTTTCCGATTCTAAGCAAGTTTAGAACCTTTTCTAAGATAATGCCTAAGTAATGTAATAATTCTGGACTGCTGAATGGATGAAGCTGAGACTATTAATATCAAGTGATACAGTTGATATCCAATGATATCAGGTGTCTTGTCCTTTATTATGCATATATATACATGTATATATATATATATATATATATATATATATATATATATATATATATATATATATATATATATATATATATATATATATATATGCCGAATGTATGGCTTCTGTCTAGCTGTCCATGACATATCCATGTATATGGCTGTCTGTCTTGCTGTAAAAAGTTTTGACTACACCCTTGCGAAGGTTATGGGCATGACATAGTAGAACAGAAGAGATGGATAAACTTTGTATAATAAAAAAAGATATCAAACAGTTCGTGATAACGAACTGTAAATGAGGAGCGACCCGGTTCAATAGTAACCGAAACGTCTCGCTCTTTACGCTAAAGTTTGACTCTTTCTCACAACTCTACTTTTTTTAAACAATAAAATGCTTTAGCGTAAAGAGCGAGACGTTAAGGAGGAGACAGCCCCTTTCATATATGGAATAATTTCTGTTCGCTTTAAGTTTTAATGTTGCTCCTTACTTTCAGTTAAAAAAAACTAGTTTTTTTTTATTTAATAGCTGTAAAAAACGAAAAGTTCAAATTTCAAACAAAGAGGTTACATAACAAGGGGTACAGATAGTTGGGGTGGTACTTAATTTCAGCTAATAAGAACCCCTGTGGATCAAGGACAAGTTCTGCAAGTAACTAACAAATGCAAAATGTATTTTGAATATTTATTCAATTCATTTCATTTAATTTAATATTAAATTCATTTAATATTAATTTCATTTAGAATATTTATTTGAAATTTATTCGTTTTTTAACGGATTTCCGAAAGAATTCTGAGTAATTTTGAAAGGGAATACTTCAAACTAGTTCAGAAAATGATGAAAGTAAACTTTTTGTTGAAAAGCTCAAGTTAAACTTTCTATTTCCTTGTGAGGCTTTCTTCATCTCCGTAGTCCTTAACAACAATAGCCTCAAAACTTTCAAAATTGATTTTCACCTGTAGGAGAAAAGCTATAATTCATCAAATACGACCAGGAAGTACCACATGGAAACACTATGAAAAAAAGATTTGTCGTACAAATATTTTCTATAAATATCTGTTTAAGAGTTTGTTGAGTAATAAACAGAAAAAGGATTTACGGGAAGGGAAGATGGCGATAAAGCATTGCCATGGACAAACAAAATCTTATAGTAGTTTCAAAATCACTGGATATTATTACCAAAATGGAATACAAAGTAAACAAAGTAAGATACTCCCGATGGGCTACACACTTTCAAAAATTGTATACGCACCACGCTTGGCAGAAGTGTAAAATTCAGTGTGCTTAAATGGAACGAGGAGACTCGGCATAGCGGAATTTCTTCTCACCTGTCAAAACAAGTGGCAGTTCAAGATGTTAACAAGGTGGCGCAGCTCCTTACTCGTTCTAATTGAATTTATTATGGAGAAGGCATCCCACACAGAAAAGAGAAGAAAATCAAGTTTGAAGTATCATCAACGTCTCACAATAGAAAGGTATAGTTAAAGCAATCCTACATAACCAAGAAATATAATTCAATAAAATTCTTGGCAGTATATCGCCAAGAATAAAACAAAAAAAAATGCCACAGATAAACAATTACGTCTGTTTTATGGTTAGAAAATGTGAACACATTCCCCCCTCCCCTCTCAAATGTGTCCCCCCTTAAATGTGAACATATGGAGAAGATAATAGACTTTTTCACTTATAACAGCCACAACCTCGTGAGAACCTTTCTCTGCTTTGACGCCTTCAATCTTTCCTTGGCCACAAACCAGAATCTAGACTTAAAGAAGTATTGAGACAACATTAGCAAGACTTGATAAACAAAATAAAAATGGAGTAATCAACATTTTCAGTGAACAAGCTAATTATGAAAAGTACAGAATTTCGGGGAAAAAAAATCAGTACATGAAGAAGTAAAAACTGAAGATAATGAATAACGGGAGATAAGAGAACCGAAAAATCAATCGCGTGAAAAAATATTTTTCATCGGGTGGACGCAAAAATTCGCTGCAAAAGTGAAATTTCATACTGTCAGAACTTAGTTCAACTCGTCTTTCGGGAGAGCTTCAGAACAAAAGTTTAAAAGTTCTAATATTCATAAGTCAAACTTGTCCATAAAAATCAATACTTGCAAAGTTTCCTATTCAAAGCTACTTAGAACACTCAAGATCCCATGAGAATTTTCTATTTTGTTTCCTAAATATGTGAATTTTGTCAGTCGCATTTAAAAGCACGGCTATCAATTTAGCATCGTTCCAAATTTGCTGTTAGGAGTGTTGGAGTCATTAGGAATTAAGTCTGCAGAAGGAGTAGTCGGAAGTCTTTAGAATCAGAAAATATTAACAAACTCCGCCTCCACTACCTTTTCAAACTTGCTCGTCTCTTACTTCGGAGCTGTCACGTCACCTCAAGATCCATTGGGTATATCTGATTTGAAATCGGTCATTCTCATTGAGCTGTGAACACAGCTTAGCATTTCGGACTCAAAACAGGCCAAGAATAATAGGATTCAGAGTTGTCCCTTTAAAAACTAAAATCGCCGCAGCCAAAGTAAAAATGATAAAATTCTAAAGGAGGAGTAGGCGTTTTGAATTTACCGACGCGATAGCCCTCCTCAAAAAGTTGTCCCTTTTCGACAAACTAGATGGATACAATTTTTTTAACCACAATGGTTTCCAAAAACGTTTAAATGCAGCCTAAGACTATGAAAACTTTGGCAGCTGAAAGATGTTTGATAACCATAATCAGTACCAGGGGCATAAATGGAATAGCTCCCCACTTACAACTGAAATTGTTTTAGAATGTATGAGAAGTACGACAATATCTATTTCCAGCTGAGCAATTTTTGAGTCAACTCATCCCAACCCTAATACCACAATCATCACGACCATCATCATACAACAATCATCACATCATCATCAAATGACACCATCACAAGTGGAGAATGAAAAGGCATTTATCTAAGATGGTTTAACAAATAAAGTATAGTGTTACAAGCTCTATAGTATCAAATCCCGTAGATGGAGGTATCTCGAACATGTTTCAAGAATGAAAAAACATCAAATCCCGAAGTCTACACTTGAGTGGCAGCCAGTTGGAAGCCGGAAGCAAGGAAGACCTCGAAACACATTGAGGCGAACCTACAACAGTAACCTATGCCGCCTGAATCCCTCTCTCCAACCAGATTGGGAAGATGTCTACGCAGCGGCTCATCCCAGACCTGATTGGCGAACATTCTCTGCTGCCCTAGGCACACCTGGCGGCGCAGGAGGATTTAAGGTCTAAGGTAAGGTTACAACCAACTACAAAATATAGCTTAATAAGGGAAAAAGCGCCTTAAAAACAAGCATGCATTATCTTTACTTTTTGGTAAGACCTTGACAAGCTACATATCTGAAAAGACTGAGATGGTTTGCTTTAAAGAGGCTGGGTTTATTTTCTTAAACACTTGTATGGCTGGACGTGAATGCTTTTATTTATTTTAATGCAATGGAAACAAGTTTAAGATTTAACGCTCATAACGTAACTATTCACTTTTGTCTTATATAACTATGTGCTCACGCACTGACCACTGTTGCTAACGCACTGATACCGACAGGCCATGCATAGCTCCCGAGATTGCAGGCCACGATGCATGTAAACCCTTTGACTCTCTGATTTACATCACTATGCTACTTTGTGCAGTAGAACATGGACGAGCTCCTCTTATACTCGTATAAGAGCACTCCAAGACAAGAATTCTCCTCTCAACGCTCGGCAACTACTATACGTATCCTCTAAAGTTGATAGCCCTCAGCTCCCTTAGATATCTGGTCCTGATTTCAGTGACATACTCCGCCTAAAATTGCTGCAGATACCACGAGAGGCACCACAAAGGGGGGGGGGGGTGCTTCTTTTCTCTTGCTTTTTAACAGTGGTCTCCTTGATACTAGTAGACTAGAACCTTATACTTTGCCAACGCCCCCGTACAAACAGGTTTTTCTGGTAGGTAAACATGTCATTACACTCTTTGTCAAGAGGATTTACGCAATTTCAAAGTTCAGTGTCTTTTTTTAGTGGTAAACCAAAACCGATGTCTCTTTTTAGTTGCCAATTATTTTTTGTATATATTCAGGTTTCATATTAGATTCTCCATCAGTTTTGAATAGTTTTATTTGAGATAGCACTACAAGTATTTTTTGTAAAAAACATTTACATAGAAAAAATAGATAGTTCTAAGCAATTTCTGGTGAGCAAAAATATTCTCATTATTATATTAAAAAGACTCGATCGGTAATTTGGGGCTAGAATAAAATGTTGATTTTTTTTTAATGTATTAATTGTTACAAAAGCTTCCTTTTTTTTTAGTTTAGGTTTTTTTCTTACTTATAGCTCGTTATAATGTACTGCTGGAAAATTTATTTCAGTGATATTTTAGATCATATTAGGCTAATGATGCTTTTAGTCTTTAGAAGAAGAATCAAAAACAATTTAGAATCTATGCTGCTTACGGGGATTGACTGAGCCATGTTAATTAACTTTTCAACTTCTTAAATTTCTATTTATGTCTAAATTTGATTGAAATCTGATAGTTTAAAGAGAAAAAAAGGCTGTTATACCAAAGAGTTTTAATAATTTCTGACTAAATTGACTTTAAATTTCACAAAAAATGTTTATAACCGCATGATTAGTAACAATTTTACGCTTGAGTATACAAAGAGGAAGCTCGCTGAAGGAAGTTTCAGTGACTAAATAATCTTGAATAATAAAAACAAATCTGTTCTTATTCTAAAAAATCTAAATTTGTAACAATGAGTATTTTATTTTGATAATAAAGGAAAATAAAAATATTTTCATTTTTTCTCAGTAGGTAGCTTGCAAGCTTAAAGAGCTAAATATATATATATATATAATGCATTCAAAAACCCTCACCCCCCCCCCCATTTTTTTTAATGTATTAATTGTTACAAAAAGCTTCCTTTTTTTTGAGTTTCGGTTTTTTCCTTACTTATAGCTCGTTATCATGTACTGTTGGAAAATGTATTTCAGTGATATTTTTACCTTGTCACAGTTACATTTTCTTGATTTTTCAAAGTTCATTTTGAATTTCTTTCGTTGAAATGCAAGAGTTGGAATATTTCAGAAGTGTTTGGTTGTGTTTTACCTTGTCACAGTTACATTTTCTTGATTTTTCAAAGTTCATTTTGAATTTCTTTATTTTAAATGAAAGAGTTGTAATATTTAAGTAATGTTTTGTTTTTGTTTAACTTGTCACAATTACATTTTCTTGATTTTTCAAAGTTCATTTTGAATTTTCTTTCTTTTAAATGCAATAGTTGGAATATTTCAGTATCGTTTGGTTGTGGTTTACCTTGTCACAGTTACATTTTCTTGATTTTTCAAAGTTCATTTTTAATTTCTTTCGTTGAAATGTAAGAGTTTGTATTTTTCAGTTGTTTTTGGTTGTGGTTTACCTTGTCACAGTTACATTTTCTTGATTTTTTCAAAGTTCATTTTGAATTTCTTTCGCTGAAATGCAAGAGTTGGAATATTTCAGTAGTGTTTGGTTATGGTTTACCTTGTCACAGTTACATTTTCTTGATTTTTCAAAGTTCATTTTGAATTTCTTTCGTTGAAATGCAAGAGTTGGAATATTTCAGTAGTGTTTGGTTGTGGTTTACCTTGTCACAGTTACATTTTCTTGATTTTTCAAAGTTCATTTTGAATTTCTTTCGCTGAAATGCAAGAGTTGGAATATTTCAGTAGTGTTTGGTTGTGTTTTACCTTGTCACAGTTACATTTTCTTGATTTTTCAAAGTTCATTTTGAACTTCAGTAGTGTTTGGTTGTGGTTTACCATGTCACAGTTACATTTTCTTGATTTTTCAAAGTTCATTTTGAATTTCTTTCGCTGAAATGCAAGAGTTGGAATATTTCAGTAGTGTTTGGTTGTGGTTTACCTTGTCACAGTTACATTTTCTTGATTTTTCAAAGTTCATTTTGAATTTCTTTCGCTGAAATGCAAGAGTTGGAATATTTCAGTAGTGTTTGGTTGTGGTTTACCTTGTCACAGTTACATTTTCTTGATTTTTCAAAGTTCATTTTGAATTTCTTTCGTAGAAATGCAAGAGTTGGAATATTTCAGTTGTGTTTGGTTGTGGTTTACCTTGTCACAGTTACATTTTCTTGATTTTTCAAAGTTCATTTTGAATTTCTTTCGCTGAAATGCGAGAGTTGGAATACTTCAGTGTCACAGTAAAATTTTCGTGATTTTACAATTTTCATTCATTTGGTCTATCGATGAAAATCAATTTAGGGTATATTTCTGTATTGTTTTTAGTTTGTATAACGTGTCAAAGGTAAACTTTCTTATTATTTAGAAGAACATTTATAATTTCTTTTGTTGTAAGGCACGATTTGGACTCTTTCAGTAATGTTTTGGTGAGCTTTACATTTTAACAGTTACATTTTCTTGATTTTTCAAAGTTCATTTTGAATTTCTTTCGTTGAAATGCAAGAGTTGGAATATTTCAGTAGTGTTTGCTTATGGTTTACCTTGTCACAGTTACATTTTCTTGATTTTTCCAAGTTCATTTTGAATTTCTTTCTTTTAAATTCAATATTTGGAATATTTCAGTAGTGTTTGTTTGTGGTTTAGCTTTTCACATTTACATTTTCTTGATTTTTCAAAGTTCATTTTGAATTTCTTTCATTGAAATGCAAGAGTTGGAATATTTCAGTAGTGTTTGGTTGTGGTTTACCTTGTCACAGTTACATTTTCTTGATTTTTCAAAGTTCATTTGGAATTTCTTTCCTTGAAATACAAGAGTTGGAATATTTCAGTAGTGTTTTCTTGTGGTTGACCTTGTCACAGTTAAATTTTCTTGATTTTTCAAAGTTCATTTTTAATTTCTTTCGTTGAAAGACAAGAGTTGGAATATTTCAGTTGTGTTTTGTTGTGGTTTAACTTGTCACAGTTAAATTTTCTTGATTTTTCAAAGTTCATTTTGAATTTCTTTCGCTGAAATGCAAGAGTTTGAATACTTCAGTGTCACAGTTACATTTTCTTGATTTTTCAAAGTTCATTTTGAATTTCTTTCGTTGAAATGCAAGTGTTGGAATATTTCAGTAGTGTCTGTTCGTGTATTACCTTGTCACACTTACATTTTCTTGATTTTTCAAAGTTCATTTTGAATTTCTTTCGTTGAAATGCAAGAGTTGGAATATTTCAGTAGTGTTTGGTTATGTTTTACATTGTCACAGTTACATTTTTTTGATTTTTCAAAGTTCTATTTGAATTTCTTTCGTTGAAATGCAAGAGTTGGAATATTTCAGTAGTGTTTGGTTATGGTTTACCTTGTCAAAGTTACATTTTCTTGATTTTTCAAAGTTCATTTTGAATTTCTTTCGTTGAAATGTAAGAGTTGTAATATTTCAGTAGTGTTTGGTTGTGGTTTACCTTGTCACAGTTACATTTTCTTGATTTTTCAAAGTTCATTTTGAATTTCTTTCATTGAAATGCAAGAGTTGGAATATTTCAGTAGTGTTTGGTTGTGGTTTACCTTGTCACAGTTACATTTTCTTGATTTTTCAAAGTTCATTTTGAATTTCTTTCGTTGAAATGCAAGAGTTGGAATATTTCAGTAGTGTTTGGTTGTGGTTTACCTTGTCGACCTTGGGTTGACCTAGGTTCACTTAGAGTGGCGCGCCACTCTAAATACTACACAAATATTCCAACTCTTGCATTTCAACGAAAGAAATTCAAAATGAACTTTGAAAAATCAAGAAAATGTAGCTGTGACAAGGTAAACCACAACGAAACACTACTGAAATATTCCAACTCTTGAATTTCAACGAAAGAAATTCAAAATGAACTTTGAAAAATCAAGAAAATGTAGCTTTGACAAGGTAAACCAGAACCAAACACTACTGAAATATTCCAACTCTTGCATTTCAACGAAATAAATTCAAAATTAACTTTGAAAAATCAAGAAAATGTAACTGTGACAAGGTAAACCACAACCAAACACTGCTGAAATATTCCAACTCTTGCATTTCAACGAAAGAAATTCAAAATGAACTTTGAAAAATCAAGAAAATGTAACTGTGACAAGGTAAACCACAACCAAACACTACTGAAATATTCCAACTCTTGCATTTCAACGAAAGAAATTCAAAATGAACTTTGAAAAATCAAGAAAATGTAACCGTGACAAGGTAAACCATAACCAAACAATACTTACAAATTACAAAAAATTAATAAATACTATAGAAAAAATAATATATATAAGAAAAATATATAAAAATAAAATGAGTATATGACTTAAACTACAAAAAAAAAAATTAAACTAAAAAAAAAATAACAAATACGTAAGAAATTCAAAATTAACTTTAAAAAAACAGGAAAATGTAACTGTGACAAGGTAAACTACAACCAAACACTAGTGAAATATTCCCACTCCTGCATTTCAATGAAAGAAATTCAAAATGAACTATGAAAATCAAGAAAATGTAACTGTGACAAGGTTAACCATAACAAAACACTACTGAAATAGTACAACTCTTCAATGAAAGAAATTCAAAATGAACTTTGAAAAATCAAGAAAATGTAACTGTGACAAGGTAAAACACAACCAAACACTACTGAAATATTCCAACTCTTGCATTTCAACGAAAGAAATTCAAAATGAACTTTGAAAAATCAAGAAAATGTAACTGTGACACTGAAGTATTCAAACTCTTGCATTTCAGCGAAAGAAATTCGAAATGAACTTTGAAAAATCAAGAAAATGTAACTGTGACAAGGTAAACCACAACCAAACACTACTGAAATATTCCAACTCTTGCATTTCAACGAAAGAAATTCAAAATTATCTTTTAAAAATAAATAATATTTATATTTGAAAATTTAAACCACAAACAAACAATACTTAAATATTCCAACTATTTCATTTCATCGAAATAAATTAAAAAATAAATTTTAAAAAATCAAGAAAATGTAACTGTGACAAGGTAAACAACAACCAAACACTAATGAAATATACCAACTCTTCCATTTCAACGAAATAAATTCAAAATGAACTTTGAAAAATCAAGAAAATGTAACTGTGACAAGGTAAACCACAACCAAACACTACTGAAATATTCCAACTCTTGCATTTCAACGAAAGAAAATTCAAAATTAACTTTGAAAAATCAAGAAAATGTAATTGTGACAAGGTAAACCGCAACCAAACATTACTGAAATATTCCAACACTTGCATTTCAACGAAACAAATTCAAAATGAACTTTGAAAAATCAAGAAAATGCAACTGTGACAAGGTAAAACACAACCAAACACTACTGAAATATTCCAACTCTTGCATTTCAACGAAAGACATTCAAAATGAACTATGAAAAATCAAGAAAATGTAACTGTGACAAGGTAAAAATATCACTGAAATACATTTTCCAACAGTACATGATAACGAGCTATAAGTAAGGAAAAAACCGAAACTCAAAAAAAAAGGAAGCTTTTTGTAACAAATAATACATTAAAAAAAATGGGGGGGGGGGGTGAGGGTTTTTGAATGCATTATAGATATATATGTATATATATTTAGCTCTTTAAGCTTGCAAGCTACCTACTGAGAAAAATTGAAAATAGTTTTATTTTCCTTTATTATCAAAATAAAATACTCATTGTTACAAATTTAGATTTTTTAGAATAAGAACAGATTTGTTTTTATTATTCAAGATTATCCGGTCACTGACACTTCCTTCAGCGAGCGTCCTCTTTGTATACTCAATCGTAAAATTGTTACTAATCATGCGGTTATAAACATTTTTTGTGAAATTTAAAGTCAATTTAGTCAGAAATTATTAAAACTCTTTGGTATAACAGCCTTTTTTTCTCTTTAAACTATCAGATTTCAATCAAATGTAGACATAAATAGAAATTTAAGAAGTTGAAAAGTTAATTAACATGGCTCAGTCAATCCCCCCGTAAGCAGCATAGATTCTAAATTGTTTTTGATTCTTCTTCTAAAGACGAAAAGCATCATTAGCCTACTATGATCTAAAATATCACTGAAATACATTTTCCAGCATTACATTATAACGAGCTATAATTAAGGAAAAAACCTAAACTACAAAAAAAGGAAGCTTTTGTAACAATTAATACATTAAAATAAAATCAACATTTTATTCTAGCACCAAATTACCGATAGAGTCTTTTTAATATAATAATGAGAATATTTTTACTCACCAGAAATTGCTTAGAATTATCCATTTTTTCTATGTAAATGTTTTTTACAAAAAATACTTGTAGTGCTATCTCAAATAAAACTATTCAAAACTGATGGAGAATCTAATATGAAACCTGAATATATACAAAAAATAATTGGCAACTAAAAAGAGACATCGGTTTTGGTTTACCACTAAAAAAAAGACACTGAACTTTGAAATTGCGTAAATCCTCTTGACAAAGAGTGTAATGACATGTTTACCTACCAGAAAAACCTGTTTGTACGGGGGCGTTGGCAAAGTATAAGGTTCTAGTCTACTGATACTAAGTCAGCTACTCCCTCCTATTTTACCTCTGCTGATCTTTTTGAGCTTGAGCTGAACTTGAGTGAACCGTACTTAAGAAGCGTTTGCCTTACTGCAATCTGAAGATGGGAAATTCACTTTTAGAATTTAGAAGCGAGAAATCTGGAGGAAGGATGAGCCTGAAGGAGATAGCTTTTGCCACCTCACCAAAAAAAAACAAGATGAAGTGCATATGATAGCATCAACCGTCTCCTCACTGGATCCTCAATAAAGCATACTCGACAATCTAAGATATATCATATCGAACTTCGAATTGGGCTATTCAACGCATCTTTAGGTGCAAATAAGTTAGGTTTCGACTGCCGTTTTCTTTCAGGTTTTGGGGGGCTCTTCAGCATTACTAGTATGTTGCATCGTTGCTGAATCGTTGCATCGGTTACAAATTCATAAAATTCAAACGTTTCTACTTCTCTGTTCCTCGCATCGTTGCATCGGTTACCAATTCAGAAGATTCAAACTTTCTACTTCTTTTGACTCATTTCGTTTCGCAAAATACTCTATACCTCCCCTGATCGACCCGTAATTCTTAGCTTTTGAGCACGTTTACCATTACTGGTCCCAATATTTCTGTAGAAAAAAAAACGAGTCACAAAGAGGTTTTCTTCTTCTTCCTTCCGGTGTGATCACATTCTCTTTACTGGAGTCTCTGCGCACTATTTTCTGATCCGGCCTTTTATTTATCAATAATAAGAACTACAAACATTTGTCATAAAAGAGTACTTAAAAATTGTGAAAGTTTCTAATTTTAAAAGGTAAGAACATATATGGTTATGGGAATTCAACTACTGAGTCTATTCGTATGAATCTTCCAGCGTTTTCAAATGAAATACTGATCAAATATCTGTACGGACAAGTCAACTGGTTAAACAGTTGAGTTTAAAATGAACCCGAGGCCAGATCACGAGAACAACAATTCAATTAAAGTAATGCACCAGATACCGGCAGCTAAAAACAAAGTTTGGTCTTTAAATATTTTATATATTCGTCTGCCCTTCCGTAATCCTATCCAATGTTTCAAAAAAAAAAAAAAAAAACAAAAAAAAAAAATAAAAAAAAAAAAAATGGTAACACTTTATAGAAAAGTTAAACGACGATAACGTCTGCATTAGCTGACCGGGAAAAATATGGCGAGAAAAAGTTCATTGAAAACACCGCAAGACCCAGGTTCAAACGCTGAGCCTCCTCCCCCCCCCCCCCAAACAGTGGCAGATTAAGGATTTTTTTGGGGGAGGGGGCACAAAATAGGTTGATCCGATAAACTTACGTTAGGAGCAAGTTTAATTAAAGCAAACTTGTGTTAATTAAGTAAATTACACCACTTTAGACTATGCTAGGGGGGGGGCGCCCCCCTTGCCCCTCCCCTAGATCCACCACTGCCCCCACTATACGGCCTTGAAAATCATATATGTTTAAAACCATATGTATTCAAAATACTAGTAGCGGGGAACAAATAAAAAAAAACAGGTAAAAAGACAATACCCACGAAAAAACAAATAACACATAAAAAAACATAAAGAAAACAATAAACAAAAAACAGGTAAAAACAGGATCTAACTGTCTACTAGAATAAACGGTTGATAATAAACGTTTGATTTTTTAAGGAGGAAAAGCATTGTAAAATTTAAGTAATTATTTTAGAATTAAAGAATTAGACTTTAACTAAATGTTAATTAAATTCTTAGTCATTAAAGTGAATTAAATTCGAGTCAATTTATTAAAGTCAATTAAATCCTTTGTGCAACAGGGTGGGGGTTCGTTTCCTGGTGTCGCCAGTTATTTGGCATGGGATGGGGGTCAGTGGCAGAACTCTGTAAGCTCAGCCAGAGTCGACCCAACTCTAAATGGGTACCTGGAGAAATCTGGGGAAGGGAAACAGAAAGGGTGTGCGAAGGCACAGGATGGCTGGCCCCCAGTCCTCCATTAGGCTTCCTGGCTGAAGGGCCTTGAGACGAAAATCAGTACGCCCGTTTCGACTTTAAGAAGTCTAGTGCCGTATCCTTTAACTTCT
Organism: Artemia sp. Qi Xiang Cuo; assembly: GCF_049724085.1. NCBI lineage: Eukaryota > Metazoa > Arthropoda > Branchiopoda > Anostraca > Artemiidae > Artemia > Artemia sp. Qi Xiang Cuo. The sequence goes on from NC_142810.1 coordinate 61,574,171, forward strand.
TTATCTTTTACTCAATTTAATTAGCAAAAAAGCAAAAATTAGCAAAAAAGCAAAATTAGCAAAATTAGTAAAAAAGAATTCATTTGTGATACATTGAAGCTTTTCTTCGAGTTTCGTAAAACAATACTTGTTCAAGAAAATTATACCCATTAGACGAACCCAATCCTATTTTCTTTCATAGTTCAAATAATCGGTTTTAAATGTTAAGCGATTCCACTTTTAAAAAAGGATACGTGCCCGGAATAAATTGTCAGTTGTGTTTTAAGGGAATATTCTTAAAACTATTCTCCTTTGGAAATGAATCAAATTCTTCATCAAACAAAAGGATAATTTTCCCACCAAGTTATTGGCGCAGTAATAGGGAAACATACAATATATCTGTTTTGAATTTTCATCACAGCACCTATTATGGAGTATCAAAGATACGTTAATGGTTACTCGCCAGGGTTGCCACTCAACTAAAATGGCAATCCGTTTTCTTCACTGGCAAATACAAACCACCTACCTAAAAGAATTCAAATTATAACGTTTTCTAGAATCAACAAAGAACTTTTTTATACCTTGTCCTTTCTCCAAAATACAGCCACAATACCCCCCCCCCCCTTCCTTGAAAAATTTCAACAGAGGACCTTGACTCCAGCAACATAAGAAACGGTAAAAGTTTACTTCCTTCAGATGCATATGGATCAATAAGAAGAGGGGAAAGTATCCACGCAAACCTTTTTTGCTCCCCCTCCCTATTCGGGGTTTGGAAGTTCATCCTATTCAGGAAAAAAAACAATAGTAATGAATAACAAAAGAATTACAAACTGTTGATTTTATATATATATATATATATATATATATATATATATATATATATATATATATATATATATATATATATATATATATATATATATATATATATATATATATATATATATATGTATATATATATATATATATATATATATATATATATATATATATATATATATATATATATATATATATATATATATATATATATATGTATATGTATATATATATATATATATATATATATATATATATATATATATATATATATATATATATACATGTGTGTGTGTGTGTGTGAATGTATAAATAAAAATACATGACTCCTTGCTGAGTTGCTACTGGAGTGACCGTAAGGAACAAAAAAAAGAAAAGACTATCCAAATAATCCACTATACTCCATCACACACCTCACCCAACAAAAGAAGAAAAAGAAACAAACCTGAGGAATAATAGCTAAGAACTCATTAATACGCATTTTTTCAACTTTTGCTCTCGTATTCTAGATGCATTTTAACCATCGATAAATATAAATTGGCCTAGAGCTCATTCAGATATTTTTCAAGATATTTTTTTTCGAGTCCAGTGAAGAACAATTTAAAAACAAATTGCAACAGTATAACTGTTTTAGACGCAGTGTAACTAATATGTTAATAATGTAACTAATATATAGTGCAAAATAATTAATATGTACTTCAGGACGAGTTCTTTTTTGCTTTGCATTTCATCAATTTGGCTCCTGAACAGGCTATGAGAGTCATTTTGATATTAACTCTATACATTTTTATTCATGAATGGTTTCAGTAATTTATTTTTAGTATCAAACTTTCTTCAGAGAAATGAATTTTCGGTAGAAACATAATCCAGTTCATGAAATTAGTTTTTACGAAGCTATTTATTTCTTTGTCTGGTATAAGCAATTTATTTTTAACTTGGAATGATTTTTCTTTTTTCAGGAAGAAGATAAATGCCCAGAATAAATTAGTGGATATCTGTTTCCATTGAATTCAGTAAAACCATTTTTCTCCGTCAATTAAAACAGTGTTTTCGTCTCGCATTTCTAAAAGATATATAATTAACTTTTCCCAGAACATTTTCCTCCGTCCTTTTCCAAGTGAACTATTACTGCAATAACGAACCAAGGGTAAATTTATCACGAGTCAAGTAAATATATTAACATTTTGGGGGATCTTTTGGTGAGGGAAGAAAATCACAATGCTCCGTCTGTTCACCTAATCAAGCTTTAGTAGGCAAATTACCTTGGCCTCCTAATTATAAAAGCCACACATAACAAGAACTAGTTTCATAAAGCCATTCCCAAATTGTGACCTATTTTCCATGCTTTAAAAGCTATTTGCTGACCTCCACTACAGACAAAATGAAACAATACTGAATTCAATGAAATAAGGGGAAATAATAGTATTTACTGATCTAGGGGATTTAAAAAATTTATAGAATTTATAATATATATAAATAATTACTTAACTAACAGGATATTTAATAGATTCACTGAAAGAGAATACACTGAAAGAGAATTCACTGAAAGAGAAACATTTGACGACTTTAAATATGAAAGATTCGATGAATTAATAAAATATAAATGTTTTTTTTTTAATTAAGGAGATAGAAAATTAGGGAATCAAAATGGGGATAAAAAATAAGGGAATCAAAAAAATACTAACTAAACTATTGGGACATAGGGGGAAGGTGGTGACAATGTTCAAGGAACAAAAAATAATGAAATAATATAATGATTATAATAATATAGTTAAAATAATAATTAACATAATTAAAATAACAGTAATTAATCAAGTTAAATAATAATTAAATAATTAATTAAATTTAAATAATGAAAATAATAATAATAATAAAAATTAATTCGCTGATCTGAAAAAAATACTAACTGAACTAGTCGGATTTTAAAAATTTTAAAAATTTACAGTTATAAAAATAATTACTTAATTAACATGGTTTTTAAAAGATTCACTGAAAGAGAATGCACAAACATTTGATGACTATAGAAGTAAAAGATTCGATGAATGAACAAAATAGAGAAGTAAAATGAACAGAAGTAAAATGAACAAAATACAGAATATTTTCTAAATTAAGGAGTTAAAAAATTAGCTGAATTAAAAAATTACTTAATAAAGAGGTTATAATTTGTTCTTCCTGTATTAAGAGGATAGAAAAAAGATACTAACTGGACTAGGGGATTTAAAAAAAAATTATAATTTACAAAACATAAAAATAATTAATTAATTAACAGGATTTTTAAAAGATTTACTGAAAGAGAATACATAAACATTTGACTGCTTTAAATATAAAAGATTCGATGAGTTAATAAGATAAAAAATATTTTCTAAATTAAGGAGTTAAAAATTTAGCTGAATTACAAAAATCACAAGAGGTTATATATATATATTTTTTTTTTTTTTTTTTTTTTTTTTTTTTTTTTTTTTTTTTTACTATATTAAGGGGATGGAAAAAATGCTAACTGAACTATTGGGACATAAGGGGATAGTAGTAACAACGCTGCCATGGTGCCGCTGATAGAAGTAGGGTTTATTAATGCCTATGCACAAATAGGGGCTGTGCACTATTGCTAATTTCAATCACCGTTCAACCACTGGCCATCCTGCTCAGCGTCTCGATATGAGGATAGGTGTTTTGCTGAATATGCTGCCAAGATTGGATGGATTGAATTTAAAGAGCATTATATAAAATGTCAGAGAGGATTCATGATTCTGGGGTGACGGCTGCGCGAAAGAGTATAACAGATAAAACTCGGATGTTTCCGTGCTCGAGGCCGCAACAGTACAGGGTCCTGAACTTATTCTGGCTTAGAAAAGAGATTAATCTGCCATTTGGCACATAATTTTGCAGTCTATCAATAAGCACTGGCTGAAACTCAAGAGGGGAAATTAAGATGGCGTAGAAGAAGCTCGATCGGGATCCGCCAAAAATTTAAACCAGGAAAATATTATTTTGAATCAAAACTACGGAATTGGTGCTGTAGACTAGATATCTACCCGGAAAGTATGTATCGAAATATAAAATCACCAATCGTTCATTGATGTTAAAATCACAAGCAAAAATCCTATCTGCAAAAATATGGAATTTTATATTTTTTGCTAGAATAAAGATCACGGATGCGTGTTCATTTGTTGTTGTTTTTTTTGTTTTTTTTTCTTTGTTTGTTTTGTTTTTTCTCAGGGGTGATCATATTCCTAAAATAGCAGGAGAGGGCTCGTTATAACAGAAATCAAAAGTTCTAGTGCCTTTTTAAGTGATCAAAAAGATTGGAGGGCAGCTACGCCCTCTCCCCCACCCCTTTTCATCTCAAAAATCATCCGTTAAAAATTTGAGATAGCCATTTCGTTCAGCATAGTTGAAAGGCCGAATAACTATGCCTTTGGAGATACCACGATCTCCAACGGCCCTTTGGAAAATGTCTTTTTTAACCAATTTTGGTTCAAAATAGTTGAAAGATTTAATAGTTACGTTTTTGAAGATAACTTAACCCCTCAAAACCAACGGGACAAAGGCTAAAAGCTTTGAACTTTGGCTATTGTTTATATATTTTATTGGTTATTGGGAAGTATACAAATATTTTTTCGAGGGAATTATTTTCGGTGGGGAGCGGTTATTTTATACGGGGAGATTTTCACATTGAGAGGGTAGTTTCTGGAAGTGAACTTTCCAAAGAAAGCCTTACACGGGGGGGATACTTTGCCAAAATTAATATTCAAATTTTGTATTAATTATTTCATGCACGTTGAGTCAAACGCGAACCTCCATTAGTTGAAAAACTTCCAGAAATTAGATTAAAGAAACAAAACATTAAAACTTAGAACGAATAGAAGTTATTCGCTATATGAAAGGCGCTGTCCCCTCCTCAACGCCCCGCTCTTTACGCTAAAGTTTTTTATCACTATAAAAAGTAAAGTTGTGACGAAGAGTCAAACTTAAATCCATGAGAACCATTTTACAGTCAGAGGGAAAATAAGATAATCTAGCTTAATTGTAGCTGTACAGAGAGCTATTCATAGGGCGGGTGGTATCAGGGGAACAATTATTTACACCGCTTCTAACCCAACCCAAATATAAGCAAAAAAAGGCCGAATTAGAGTTACAAATTTGATTAGAGTAGACAATCCCCAAGTCATGGCGCCCCCTCCCTCAGCAGCGGCGTATATTTATATATATATATATATATATTTATATTAGTATAACAGCTCGTGTTCAGTTTCATGAATTGTGTATAAACAAAAGCTAGATACAGAATGGACTTTCAGTTGCTTTCATCCATCTTAGTTACTAGAGGATGTTTCCTGGGGACGGACCTTTGTTGCATCAAACCTTTGTTGCATCAAAGGTGTTCATCAAAGGTGTGCATCAAAGGTGTTGTCAAACCTTTGTTGCATCAAAATTCATGGTTCAAAAATTTCATGGTTAATGGTTCAATGATAATTCATGGTTTAATAATTTGATGTTCAACTTCGAGGAAAGCAAGGAATCAAGTGACGTCGAGAAGCGTTTTTGAGGTCCTGGATGAAATCTTTCACATTTCCTAAGCCCTTTTGACATTTCCTAAGTTTATCCCTATTTTAGCCTTGAGTAACAAACTATTACTCTAGGTTTTGAACCTAATAGATAAAGACTGAATACCTAACATTGCATAATACTTGGTTAGGTATATACGCCTCATGGAATAAATGGAATGATAATGAATGAAATGAATATGAAATGAAATGAAATGGAATGAATGAATGGAATGATAGAACGAAGTTGAAACTTAAAACGAACAGAATTATCACCCCTTCACTTGTGCCGTCATAAAATTGACAAGCACTTTACTGAAAAAAAAATAGAATAAAGGTTATTCTCTCCCTGCTAGAAAAACACAGCCACTTAATAGGCAGTACCTATTATTAATCATCGCCCCTGAGCCTATATGGAGCATATTTATCTGGTAAATTCATCAGTGGTATGGTAAAAGCTTAGAACACAACAGTGCAGAGGTGAATTTTCGGTTTGTTCCCCTTTTTGTCTTCAGTAAAGAAGTAGTTAATTTTACGACGGCAAACTTGGAGAAGTGGTAATTTTTGTTCGTTCACAGGGCTCTTATTTTGCTGTAGTTAAATTTACGACGGCATACTTGGAGAAGTGGTAATTTTTGTTCGTTCACATGGTTCTTATTTTGCTTTTGATCTACATTTATGTGTAGGTTATCTGATACGCCGATTGAATTGTTTTTCCGTGTTTTACCGTAACAGCGCTATAAAAAGGCTTAATAAGGTTATAATAGTGTTCGCTAGTTTGGGCTATTTTTGGTCTAGTGATTGCGCCGGTTTGGACTATACATTCTGCCAAAAACCTGGAACTAGGCACCGGTGTTTACAGATGGCGTGGATAAAATTTTTCCTATTAAATCCTCTATAAGAACAGGAATGAAAATATATTGATTTTGAAACAAGTTGTTTGCTTTAGCACATCAATATTTACCGGGTTTCAGGGAAACATATTAACAGTTCTTGGACAGTTACACTTTCCGAAGATCCTGATAGCAACTAGTTTGTTTAACGGAAGGCTAAATCCATAGTTAATCCCAAGTTAAAATTGTAGAATTCTAGTCAGGTCCTGACCTTGGCCTTGATCAACCATACAGTTTCTTGATTAAAAAGTACCCAACTTTAAAATCTTGGATTTCCTTTGATTGACTGAATTTTTCAGAAATGAAAAACAGGTTCTAGTCCTAACGATTAAACTAAGAGCATAAAAGCTTGAGTGGAAATTCCAACGGCCAGTGGAAATTCCAATTTTTGAAAACTGAAATACAGGTTCTAGTCCTAACGATTAAGCTAAGAGCATAAAAGCTTGAGTGGAAAATCCAACGGCAAATCATCGAACTTGTAAATTTAAAAAAAAAAAAAAAAGCGAATATTTCGCTTTCGTTCCATTTTCGTTTATGAATTGGCTGAAAATTTCGTCAAACAAAATTTTTTGCCGAACGAAAATGTTGACAAGCAGAGACTAATTTATTTACACCCCTGTTTGAATTCTATGAATGGCATTTTCCATGTCCCATTTATACATGTTCATTATTCAGCATAATACGAACATTCAGGAAATCAATGTTCATTATTCAGCATATTACGAACATTCAGGAAATCAATGTTCGTTATTGAGCATATTACGAACATTCAGGAAATCAATGTTCATAATTCGGCATATTACGAACATTGAGGAAATCAATTTTCATTATTCAACATATTACGAATATTCAGGAAATCAATTTTCATTATTCTGCATATTACGAAAATTCAGGAAATCAATGTTCCTTATTCAGCATATTACGAACATTCAGGAAATCAATGTTCATTATTCAGCATATTACGAACATTCAGGAAATCAATCGAACAGTAAGTCGACAGTGAAGCCATAAACTGTACATCCAGTCTATGTGGTTTAAGATTCCAGAAAATAGATTTAAGAAGGGCTCACGTCCACGATAGTCTTTTTACTATCCTCTCATTTTTTTGTAACCAGCTGTGAACAGAAATTACTATTGCTTCACCATCCTGCAATAGAGGCAGAAAAAGCATTAAACCAATACTTTCTTTCACAGACTGGATAAAACATGGAATTGTATTCTACAAGCGATGTTTCCGAATTGCCGTTTGGCTGCTTTCCCTACAGACGCAGTGCGGCCATAAAGTATATTTCCAGTCTATGAGGTCTAAGACCCAAACCAGCTGGATTTTAAAAGTTCCAGTCTATGATTTCTATTTCCAGTCTATGAGGTCTAAGACCCAAACCAGCTGGATTTTAAAAGTTCCAGTCTATGAGGTCTAAGACCCAAACATCTGGGTTTTAAAAGTAAGTTCATGGTAGCCTATCCACAGTTTTTCTTTTTTTAATCAGTCTTGAATTTCGTATTGCTAAATTTTCTTTTTATTCCGTGAAAATGAATTCATTGCATGGTTATCTAAAAAAGATTATAATTTTTTCACATTATATTCTTTCTGAATTAATTTCGAATATTTTTTTTTTATAACGAAGGATATTAAATTTTTACTGGTAAAGACATATTTACAATTGTTAATATAGTGATGGTAATAAATAACTGTTTAATACATAATTCAATTTTAATAAAGTAATTATTTACTTTGGTAAACATTCACCGGTTGGAAAACGAACTTTTCAACTCTGATCCAAAAAACACTGAATCGACATAACCATTCGTAAACACAACCTTTTTTTTGTTAACAAGGAACTCGAATTCTGGCTGCTGAAGCGAAATTAGAATTTTAACATTTTTGATATGTTGGTTCTTTTTCTGCCCATCTTGACATATTTGTTTGTTTACTTGTTGTTTTTTTTACTGTTTTTTTTAAGTTTGACATTGAAGTACGAATTCGGCCTACCTGGGCTCATTTCTGAAAATATGTCTTATCTTACTACTCTCAGAGCCTTAATTAGTTTTCTCTGATCCTTAAATAATTGGTAATTTCGTTTTCGTGGTGGGTTGAGGACTCCAGAAAGATGAGTTACCTATCGTTTTGTATTTTATTTTTGATGGTATTTTGAAATGGAATATTAAAGATTTTCGTTGAAATCTATATAAGTGGAATATTAGTAGATGTACGATTAATTTAAATTTATGTGTTAAGTGTTTTTTTGTTCCCGTGTGGAATTTAATATGTTGTGTAAATATGGTATTATTGATAAAACCTTGAACCTTGATATAATGACCTACCTCAGCTGGCTGATACTCGACAATGTCAATATTAATAAGTCGTAAAGCAAAAGATGGATGAGAAGCTACAAGGCACAATTGACAAAAATCAGCATGAATCGGTGTTAGGTGTTGCTCTGTTAATCGAAGCTTCTTAACTGCCATCTCAACAACAGGAATTCCTCGCATAGGAATTTGTTTCTTAATGACAGCTTCGGTAACATTGTGTATAAGCTCGCAAACTAAAATTATGACAATTAATTACTAAGTTATATTAATTAGTAAACAGACAGTTTATCAAATGAAAGTACACGTAAAATTATAAAGAATATTCAAAAGTAGTGTCATATGCCGTTTTGTTCACTTGCTTGCAGTAGGGCCAGGCCTTTTCGGCCTCACTTGAAATTCCGATATTCGTATGGATTCGTTTAATCCTAAGCTCCCCGGATTCACAATAATTGAGCTCGCAGTTACGCCACTGGATTGGCAACACCAGGGTTTAAGCCTACGTTGCGAATGACATAGGGCTGCAAGTTCAGCGCAACATCTACTACTGCTTCACCGTCGCCATCTATCCTCTGTTTATCTCAATTTATTAAGTACCATATCACAGAGAGGAATTAGTTGCATAGCAGTTTGTTTCCTAACAACAGTTTGTCAAAAACTAATTTAATGGGTAATATCTGGAAATCGGTTGCCATGGCCTCTTGAAATATTACATTACTGGTGACCAGACCGAGATACAATATCAGACCAATGCAAGCAACCATATTTACAGGGGGGTCTCGTCCCCTTCCAATATGTTCGGTTTTACGTTAGTTATTCCGTTTTCTTCGGTTTTCCGACCTGTTTTAGACTGTCAATAAAACAGTTGGTAAACCATCATGAAACAGCACCTTAACAGAGTAGACTCACATGGAGCTTGGCTCAGACAGCAAATACTCCATAGCTTCTAGGTTTTTACCCATGGATTAATGATCTAAATACATCTAATGGAGTCAAACAACGGACTTCAACTGTGAAACACATTGAGATAGTAATTGATGAAATTTTATCTTTTAAGCAATATGTAACTTTAACTAGTAAAATCCCGGCAAAAAATCTAGGTACAAATGCAGAAACTCCAAGGTTATCTCTCTAACTCTTTCCTCTGCCATCTTTATTTATCTTCATTCACCCTAAATACTTAACTGTTCACTATACTTTATACTTTACTTTACTGTCTGGTTACCCACTTTTCGTCGGTACCTCAACCAATATGAGTTGTACAAAATCAGACACTAAGGATTTTAATATAAATTTTTACTCGTCAATCTGTTCGAAAAATATATCCAAGTTTAAAAAATTTTCCGGCTACGGGCCATCATGAATTTTATAAACTGTGGTTATTTTTGGATTGTAGCAGGATATTTAGCCCTGTTGTTTCTGTGATTTATTGTGTATTTGGTCTACTATTTATTCCCACGGTGCAACGGATGATGTTGACTTCCCGTTCACGTTTTTCTGTTTTATATAAAAGTACATGGAAATCGAATAGTTTAAAAATTGATGTTAAGATAATTCACAATCCACATTTATTTAGGAAAACTATTAAGAAACAGTCTTTTGTAGACCATGGATTTAGATATTGTATTTGTTTATACAATTTTATGGGGAAATATGATGATAAATAGTGTCTGGAGCGAAAAAATAATATATATTTTTAAATATTTATTGACAATTGTGGCACCATCGGTGTTGTCGGTGGCAAGGTCCCTTCTTCTCTTTTTCATTTTTTCTCTCGGTGGTTTGTTTCCTCTACCTCCTCCACAGACAGGTGCTATTTTAGGGAGGGTAGTAAAAGTTTATATGTTAATGATGTTTTTACTCATAAATCCTTCATTATTATTATACGATTGGAATCAAACCCCCAAAAACCCTAGCTGCTAGTCCCTTCCAAATTCAACTGGCAATGATTAAGCACATTCAGTATCGGTAAAATAAAAACCTTTTCTTCATCAAATACTTTACTTTTGTATTTGTTTCTTTTTCTATGTTCATAAAATTAAATATATTTGATATCAGCAAATTAAAACCTTTTTTCATAAAATACTTTACTTTTATAATTTTTACTTTTCTATGACCAGGGGTTTTTATCACCATTTATGATTCTAAAAATAAGAAAAGATAAGCTGAATTATAAGAACCAAGTTTATTTACGCGTTAATTCTAATAGGATCTTTGTCTTTTTAGTAATAGTTAAAACATTTTGTAGTGTTTTTATGGACACCGTTTTGTTTACACGTTAGTTCTAGTAGGATCTTTGCATTTTTGTAATAGAAACATTTTGTAACGTTTTTATAGAAAACATTTTATTTACACATTAGTTCTATTAGGATCCTTGTCTTTTTTGTAATATTTAAAACATTTTGTGGAGTTTTTATGGACAACGTTTTATTTACACGTTAGTTCTAGTAGGATTTTTGTCTTTTTTTGTAATAATTAAAACATTTTGTAACGTTTTTATGGACAACATTTTATTTAAGCATTAGTTCTATTAGGATCCTTGTCTTTTTTGTAATATTTAAAACATTTTGTGGAGTTTTTATGGACAACGTTTTATTTACACGTTAGTTCTAGTAGGATCTTTGTCTTTTTTTGTAATAATTAAAACATTTTGTAACGTTTTTATGGACAATGTTTTATTTACACGTTAGTTTTAGTAGGATATTTGTATTTTTTGTAATAATTAAAACATTTTGTAGTGTTTTTATGGACACCGTTTTGTTTACACGTTAGTTCTAGTAGGATCTTTGTATTTTTGTAATAGAAACATTTTGTAACGTTTTTATAGAAAACATTTTATTTACACATTAGTTCTATTAGGATCCTTGTCTTTTTTGTAATATTTAAAACATTTTGCGGAGTTTTTATGGAAAACGTTTTATTTACCCGTTAGTTCTAGTAGGATATTTGTATTTTTTGTAATAGAAACATTTTGTAACGTTTTATGGACAACATTTTATTTACGCATTAGTTCTATTAGGATCCTTGTCTTTTTTGTAATATTTAAAACATTTTGTGGAGTTTTTATGGACAACGTTTTATTTACACGTTAGTTCTAGTAGGATCTTTGTCTTTTTTTGTAATAATTAAAACATTTTGTAACGTTTTTATGGACAAAGTTTTATTTACACGTTAGTTTTAGTAGGATATTTGTATTTTTGTAATAATTAAAACATTTTGTAGTGTTTTTATGGACACCGTTTTGTTTACACGTTAGTTCTAGTAGGATCTTTGTATTTTTATAATAGAAACATTTTGTAACGTTTTTATAGAAAACATTTTATTTACACATTAGTTCTATTAGGATCCTTGTCTTTTTTGTAATATTTAAAACATTTTGTGGAGTTTTTATGGACAACGTTTTATTTACACGTTAGTTCTAGTAGGATCTTTGTCTTTTTTTGTAATAATTAAAACATTTTGTAACGTTTTTATGGACAATGTTTTATTTACACGTTAGTTTTAGTAGGATATTTGTATTTTTTGTAATAATTAAAACATTTTGTAGTGTTTTTATGGACACCGTTTTGTTTACACGTTAGTTCTAGTAGGATCTTTGTATTTTTGTAATAGAAACATTTTGTAACGTTTTTATAGAAAACATTTTATTTACACATTAGTTCTATTAGGATCCTTGTCTTTTTTGTAATATTTAAAACATTTTGTGGAGTTTTTATGGACCAAGTTTTATTTACACGTTAGTTCTAGTAGGATCTTTGTCTTTTTTTGTAATAATTAAAACATTTTGTAACGTTTTTATGGACAATGTTTTATTTACACGTTAGTTTTAGTAGGATATTTGTATTTTTTGTAACAATTAAAACATTTTGTAGTGTTTTTATGGACACCGTTTTGTTTACACGTTAGTTCTAGTAGGATCTTTGTATTTTTATAATAGAAACATTTTGTAACGTTTTTATAGAAAACATTTTATTTACACATTAGTTCTATTAGGATCCTTGTCTTTTTTGTAATATTTAAAACATTTTGTGGAGTTTTTATGGACAACGTTTTATTTACACGTTAGTTCTAGTAGGATCTTTGTCTTTTTTTGTAATAATTAAAACTTTTTGTAACGTTTTTATGGACAATGTTTTATTTACACGTTAGTTTTAGTAGGATATTTGTATTTTTTGTAATAATTAAAACATTTTGTAGTGTTTTTATGGACACCGTTTTGTTTACACGTTAGTTCTAGTAGGATCTTTGTATTTTTGTAATAGAAACATCTTGTAACGTTTTTATAGAAAACATTTTATTTACACATTAGTTCTATTAGGATCCTTGTCTTTTTTGTAATATTTAAAACATTTTGTGGAGTTTTTATGGACAACGTTTTATTTACACGTTAGTTCTAGTAGGATCTTTTCCTTTTTTTTGTAATAATTAAAACATTTTGTAACGTTTTTATGGACAATGTTTTATTTACACGTTAGTTTTAGTAGGATATTTCTATTTTTTGTAATAATTAAAACATTTTGTAGTGTTTTTATGGACACCGTTTTGTTTACACGTTAGTTCTAGTAGGATCTTTGTATTTTTATAATAGAAACATTTTGTAACGTTTTTATAGAAAACATTTTATTTACACATTAGTTCTCTTAGGATCCTTGTCTTTTTTGTAATATTTAAAACATTTTGTGGAGTTTTTATGGACAACGTTTTATTTACACGTTAGTTCTAGTAGGATATTTGTATTTTTTGTAATAGAAACATTTTGTAACATTTTATGGACAACATTTTATTTAAGTATTAGTTCTAGTATGATCTGACAATAACTTATTTTTAACCCACATCATTTACAAAAATGATAATTGTGGAGCATAAAGAAAAAAGTAGATAATACACTACATACATGAGTACATAAAACTTAAAAACTTCGCAAGAGCAGAGTAACCAAAGAAAAGAAAAACGTTCAAGATACAAAAAAAAACTACAGCAAACGAGTAAGGCAGATACTATGGGATGGGCAGATACTTATATGTAGTCTGGGGCAGTTTGACGGCAAGTTCTGTAAGCCCCGATCCAATATCCGGGAGACTGTAGATAGATATGATATTCCGATTCCTGTATCATGAATGCAGATACAATAAAAAGCGGGGAAACCGGAAATATTACGAATGAACTGATCTGATCGCTTTTTGGTGAAGAATAAGGTAAATTCCAGACAGAAACAAAACCGAATGATCTGTCAAAATTAAATTTAGTTTGACAAGACATATTCATTTGCATTTACCTCAATTTGAAGCAATTTTAAGGTAAATAAACTAAATTGTCACTTTGTAATCAGCAACGACGAACCTTCAGAAACATTTTATTGTTTTGATACCCAGCCACCGGAAAGAAGGAACCGACAGGACAGAAAAAAATCTCCCAACTAGAAGGGTCATATTATTAATATTAAATGAGAGATTTTCACACTTTGAAAGATTAAGAGAAAGTCCAATTGAAGTTTACATGCAATTGTTGAGACAGACAGGGAGAGCCCCTTTTTAGTCCTACTGATCCAATCTGGAATAAGAAACCAGTATCCAGAATGGTTAGTTGAACAGACTTTTTCAAAAAGAAAAGAAAAGTTTCTAGAGATTTCTAAGGAAGTCTTGGCGACAACTCAAGAGAAGGATGTTTTTAGTTCTTTATACTATGTGCCATGGCTAAGTGAAAAAATTAAAAGAATTTTACAGAGTAATCGTTTAAAGGTAGCTTCAAAGATCAGTAATACTTTGGGTAGATTTCTAAATTCTGTGAAGGATCGAACTTCATTAGGGCAGCAAAGTGGGGTCTATTTGATCCCATATACTTGCAGAAGCTCACGTGGGACGTATTAGCCAGAATTTGTAAATGAGATTTCTACAGCATCAAGACTCTATTTTGTCAGCTTTAAAGCAAAATTCCAAACCTGAAGATTTCACTTCCACCCTATCGGAACATATTTTTGATTTTCAAGACCATTTTGTTTGTTCGATAATGTCTCTTAGATTTCTAGGCACCGGGATTTAAAGCAAAATTTTGGGGAAACTATTGAAATAAAAGAAAATTTATTCAAGAATATGGCTTTGAATAGAGACACATGGGAATTTGGTTTGAACTCTATTTACAATAATTTATTAAAATCAGATAAGAGTATATTTCATTTCATCCAATTAACCTCTGTCCCACTGTTAGTTCAAATAATGCTAACAAACCGGAACCAGGAAGGTCAAGGAGACTCATTTCCGGTTTCGCTTTGAAAAAAAAGGTTATTTAACAATATGTAGTTATTTTATATGTAAATCATTGTTTTTAATTGTTCTATTTTAGTATTATTGCTGATGATGGTCATTGCATATATAACCAAAATATCTAGTATTTTTGTGAAATTTATCACTGTCTATTAAAAAGGATTTATCCCTATTTGAACTTTAATTTATCGTAATATACCACACAACAACCAACACAAATTAAAGAAGAAAAACCCTTACAAAATTCATCGGTTGGAGAAGTGTTCAGTTGAGTCTTATCACATCCTACCACAAATTCCGATATTTGCTTGAACAATCCTTCAAATTTATCTTCTTCCTCATTCAGCTGATAAACCATAAATTGTGCTAGCAGAATTGCAAGATAGCTCGGACAATGTGCAACTGGATCAAGGTTGCTTAACACTTTACTAAGTTCATTGCCAAGGGCCAAAATTTGTTTGGAAAACTTCCCAAAGTAGTCTTTCAACTCGGCTACTCTTTCTACAAAAAAAAATAGAGTTATAACAGATAACTAGCAGTCCTGCCAATTGGGCGATGGGGTGATACCCCCCCCCCTCCATAATTCTAAAAATACTTTTTATAAGTATTATCATCGATAAGTACCCTTTTTTTATATTTTCAATGAAGAAGATTGAAAAAAAGTTCTAATTCCTGTTTTATCAAATTTAACATAAAGAAAGAAAAACGAGCAAAAATGGGGTTTTTAAAGGCCAAATGAAAATACTAAAAAAACACAACAAAGCGAATATTTCGAGAGTACAAACGCCTCTCTTACTCAGCGCGAAACGAAATAATGTATCCAAGGAAAGTGCCGAAGAAAAAAAGAACAAAAAGCAAACGCGGAAAGTCAATATGAAAAGAACCAAAAAACCAAAGAAAAAACGAAAAACTTAAAAGATGAATAAAATTCAATAAAATCCAAACATTATAAGAATTAAATCAAATACCTAACAACCATAAAAGCGAGTTATTCACCAATATCCGCGATTTGCACAAAATCCAAAAAATTATGAACTGCCATTGACGGATACTAGCGAACAACTGAGAAATAAAAGAAAGGAAAACAATTCATTCACTCAAAAACAAAATGAACCAGCAATTACATAAGTTGGAGAACTATGTCATCTATATATATATATATATATATATATATATATATATATATATATATATATATATATATATATATATATATATATATATATATATATATATATATATATATATATATATATATATATATATATATATATATATATATATATATATATATATATATATATATATATATATGACCTCTTCCAGATGTCAAAGACTTACAAGAGTGGAAACAAAAAGCCGCGAGCCCACACTAGCGTTTGGCGTTTCTTGGTATTTTTTCAATGTAATAATAAAGTAAAATTAGTGTAACCAGCAAAATCATTGTACTGTCTGACTGCGGTTTCTTGAAAAAGCACAACCAAAAAGCTTGAAAAATGGAAAGAAGCCAAGGGCTAGACGGCGTTGGTGTTTTATTTAGTCAACACTAGCGCCAGTTTCTACTCTAACAAGTTATCTATACTCTTTGTTAATGAGTATATAAGCTCAGTTTATTTACTTTTTCAACATTTGGATATAAAATTCTTACAACAAGAAAAAATATGTGATTTAACAATGTTTTCCATTTCTTATGATGTGGGCTGTTGCATATTATTTTGGTCTCAAACTTTTGCATACAAATTTAGCTGTATTTTGTGTTGAAGCAATTCCTGGAATGTTGTCATTTGACCTCTGTATTTAACAATTTGTGTGTACATGGCTCTTTTCTGACTTGAGATACATGTTACCCTGTCTTATGCTTACTGACAACTTTTTGCCAAGTGGAAGTTGACACTAGTGTCAAGCACAAAGCAAACCAACCGCATCTAGCATCTAGATTTTTTTTCAGTGTAATAATAAGATAAAATTAGTGTAACCGCAAAATCTTTGTGGTACTGTTTGATATCAGTTTCTGGAAAAAGCAGAATCAAAAAGCTTGAAAGAAATTCAAAGAAGCAAAAGGCTAGACAGCGTGGTGTTTCATTTAGTCAACACTAGCGCCATTTTCTACTCTTACAAGTTACCCATACTCTTTGTTAAAGAATATATAAGCTTAGTTTATTTGCTTTTTCAACATTTTGATATAAAATTCTTGCAACAAGTAAAAATCTGTGTCTTAATTAAGTTTTCCTTTTCTTATGATGTGTGCTAATGCTTATATTTTATTTATTTATTCAATACAGTAGAAAGCCATAGGCGTGTTGCAATATTTGTTCTCAAAGTTTTTGCATACAACTTTAGCTGTAATTTGTGTTGAAGCAATTCCTGGAATGTTGTCATTTGACCTCTATGTTTTCCAATTTGTATGTACATGGCCCTATTTTGACTTGAGATACACGTTACCCTATCTTATGCTTACTAACAACTTTTTGCGAAGTGGAAGTTGGCAGTAGGGTATAGGCACCAATGATTTGACAGTGTAATTTTGGAGCCACTGTCGAAATTTTCCTTCAAAAGAGGATACCTCTGCTTAGTTGTGACTTGGAACACCATCTCTTGAAGCTGTCATTATATTATGACAATGCAAAACGTGAACACTATATCCAATACACTGAGATAAGAAAAGAATATTCAATTCAATCAGTATCCTGTTTTCAACACAAAATGAGCTCCCAACAATTTTTTAACTATGTAATGTTCAAACTGTCATTACTTGGTTGTTTTTTAGCAAAAAAAGTTGGGATCAGCACCAATGCATCAACATACATCTTATCTTTTCTAAAATGTAGCCACATTCACTTTTTCTCGGTAAAATCAAATTAAAATGGCAGCTAATATTACATTGACGAAACTATGTTACAAGTCTCAAAAATTCTTGTCTTAATTAGGGGAATACAAGGCAATTAAAAATTTTCCTTCAGTCAAATCCAAACATAGATATTGGCTTCTATCATGAGATAGATTTCTTTTGAGAATATTTTATAGTAACCTTGTCGAAATTTTCAACAGACAGCAACAGGCCCTGTCAAAATATAGGTGACTCTGTTGAAATTTCACTGAACATGTAAAACGAATGAGAAACAATTGGTGTTGAAATCCAAGAATCCTCTGACGAAAACAGCTGTCGAACTTACGGGCACTTTGTCAACAACAAGAGATTTTGATGGTTATTATTTCTAATAATATTTCTCATGAAAAAAAAAATAAAAGTTTTTATTAAATCGTAGTTTTACTGATTTGATGCTAGATGCTAGATTTTTCATCAGAGGAACCACCGCTCGGCCTCATGCTATGTTCATATTTTCAAGCATTTGACTTAGTTGATCACAACATCCTAATTCATTTATCACTGAATAACTTTGAAGTAGACCCTCTCTTAGTAAATTTTGCATGTTTTCTTTCAAATAGATCCCAAGTTGTAAAACACAAAAATGTTCTCTCTGATTCCCTCCCTACTTGGTGTAGAATCCCTAAAGGAACCTTGTCAGGACCACTCTTTATATCAAGTGTAGATCAATGAAATTGGTAGGAGATTCCCTCAAAGGTGTTAATGTGTAGATTACCTGCTTATTCTTAAAGTATCTCATAGCAATATCAAAAGTTGCTCCATCAAAATGCTACTCGTGTATAGAATAAGGATAAGAATTTACATGCAATCATAAATTCCACTAAGTCAATTGTAATAACAATAAACTTTTTTAAATCCTTAAAATCCACTATCGTTTTTTCGGCCCCTGTCCCACCCTAAATGCTATTGAAACATGTTAAACCCCCTGGTGTCACAAATTTCTAATAATCCTAAGTAGGAAATGCATATTTAAAGGATTCTGGACTTTCCAGACAAAGTATAGTCAAAACTAAAATTTTTGGGGTGGATTAAAATGGCAGATTAACTTTCAAATGGCCAAATGCCATTATGGCCACAAGCCATAACTTTCAAATGGCCAACTTTGCTTAATTGTACAAACTAAACAAAATTGAAGAGAAATGAAGAGATGAAGTGAAAAGAATAGGCATGTCGAATGCACAAGGATCCACCCACAAGCATTCCCCAAGTATTTCAACACATGTTGACTTGGGTTCCAAACGTCGAAAACAGGTAACTTTTTTGTTCTGTCGGATTTGTAGGTGAAAACAGTCCAATTTCAGAAAATCGGAGTTTTCTATCCTTTTCTGATAAAACTTCAAACTTCTAATCAAACAGTAACACTCCTAGATATTTTTCCTGCATACTGAGACCATTTTCAAACCAAGAGTCTTTAAGTTAGGTGTTCCAAAGTAGATAATATGATTTTTTTTAAAAACTGTCAAATCATTGGTGCCTTTACCCTAGCGTCAAGCATAAAGTCACCAGCTCCATCTAGCATTTGGCATTTCTTGGTACTTTTTTGGTGTAATAATATGATAAAATTAGTGCAATTATTGTAACCAACAAAATCACTGTATTACTGTCTGATCCTGGTTTCTGGGGAAAGCACAATCAAAAAGATTAAAAAATGCAAAGAAGTCAAAGGCTAGATGGCGTTGGTGTTTTATTTAGTCAACACTAGCGCCAATTTCTACTTTTACAAGTTACCCATACTCTTTGTTAAAGAGTGTATAAGCTCAGTTTATTTGTTTTTTAATATTTTGATATAAAATTCCTGCAACAAGAAAATATCTGTGATTTAACTTTTCTTTCCCTTTTCTTATGATGTGGGCTATTGCTTATTATTCTGGTCTCAAAGTTTCCACATACAAGTTTAGCTGTATTTCATGTTGAAACAATTCCCAGAATGTTGTCATTTGACGTCAATGTTTACCAATTTGTGTTAACATGGCCCTATTCTGACTTGAAATACATGTTGCCCTGTCTTATGCTTACTGACAACTTTTTATAAAGTGGAATAAGAAAATCATAACTTTACCTATATAAGTAAAAATCCCCCCCCCCCTCCCCTAAAATAAAATAGTGCGAAAAACAAAACTCTTTAATAATTGAATCATAGCCGAGGGAAAACATAATGTGTTTTGAATCCCCATCTCATAGATTCTTTACCCTCCCCAAAAAATATCCCCCCCCACGAAGCCCCAAAAAAATATTTATGAAAATGTCCTATTCAAAATATCTTAAATTATTCAATTACGATGGATAAAACAATGAAACATAAAACAAACATAAATTGAAATAGAAAGAACAAACTGAAAAAAACACACATAAAAAAGGTGCTATCCAACCCCCTTAAGCTCTCCAAAGGCTGGAGTATCATTTACACGTTTTTTGAAACTATTTGTATCTGGATCAGTGTGTTCCACAACAAGCCACAACAAAAGAGACACTCATAATGCTATAAAAAGCTTAAAAAAAAAGAGCTACTGCAAATAAGAAACGCAACACCACCCCCTTAAACACCTCTAGAAGGACAGTGTCATTTGTTCTTTACTGAAAACAAAAATATATTTCCAAGTTTCTTCTGAAAATGAAAACACATATGAAGATCAAAATACTATCAAGGTTACAAGAAAGAATAGCAAATTATCAGAACAATCACATTTGTGACTGCAAATTTAATTTTAATTCTGAAAAATTACAATTTTTTTGTTGAAACTCTTCTTTTTGAGGATGGATTCTGCATGGATGGAAAAGGGGACTTTTAATCCCAGATAGGAAAACTGCACAATCTTTTATCTTTGAGTCATCCAGTACACAACCTGAGATATAGACATATCTAAATCCACGATTTTATCAAATAAAATTTCCCATAAAACTGTTCTGTTGGTTGTAACTCAGAAAGTGTTTAAGTAAATACATGTCTAGGTCATTTATAAAAAGAGTTATGTTTTATTGTCCTCAGAAAAATCTAGATATTACAAGTTAGTGCAGCATTTTCCAAAAAAATTTCTGTTTTTTCCACTTTCATTCAAAATGTATCATTGTATTTTCGCTGACAAGTTTATAAAAAAGGGAACTGTGCACTCCCCTAATTTGAATAATTCAATTCCCCTCCTAGTCCTTGTTTACCTAGAGAGATCTAAGAAAGGCTGCAGACCAGAAACTTGCTTCCTTTCTTTTCTCTATGAGGCCTTTTTCATTTGCTTATTTTTGATCATTCTAATTAGCAGTGTCACTTGCAATATCAGAAATGTCAATCACTGTCAGTTTTTCTTGTTATTTCACTTCTAAGCTCCCAATCAAATCTGAAATGATTTTACATTTTTAGATCTTTCCTTCTCCTGCATGGATCCTACTTGAACTAAGTTCTGGAATTGTTACTCACAGCAAAAATTGCAAGTAATGTGTTAAAAGTATAACTATTATTTTCCTTGTAAATTCTACACTACTACTAACAACTGATTTCAGCTCCAAGAAATCTGAGGTCAACACAGCTCCATATGCTTCTCTTCAAAGCTCAACTTGTTGCACTCAGGCATGTTCCAATTTCCCTTAAATCTGTTGTGATGACAACTACCCACCCCAGTTGGGATGACCTACTTTTTGTTTTGCCCTAGATGGATAGCCAAATAACAAAATCTTTGGTCAAACCATCTTTCTTTCACTATGGCCCTTGTAACTTGGATTAAAACACTATTTTCCTATAGTGTACTGTTAGGTATAAACAAGCACCTTCAAGCACCTTAAACTGTCCTTTGACAAATCCTTTGGTGGAGATTTTACAGACGTTTTAAGTGGCCACATTTAATAGCCATGCTTGACAACTGTCATGACCACAGCTTCCAAAATTCTAATTTTAGTTCACAGACTTATCTTGCTATTCTTTCCTGCCTTTGGTGACATAGTAAATTGATCTCTGCTTCACAACACAGGGTTGTAATTGCTCACCTGTTGTATGTGTGGGTAATATGGGATCAATTCATTTAGACTGAGAAACTAAAACCTCAGTCTGTTTACTGCAAATATTTGAAATTTTTACTTAATACTTACTCCATGAAAGAAACACATTTGTTCTAAGATCTCAAAATATAATGGATCCAATTGACACTGTACCATCCTCTGAAAGAAAGTACCAAGAAAAGGGCACTGGAATTGTTGTGCAATTTTTTTTTACACCTTATCTGCAAGTTTGAATCAAGAAGTTGATTTATTCTTTGGTTTTGATGCGCCTTGTTTTCTTTTTCCATTAGCCTACTCTGATTTTCTATTGTTTTTTTATAGGTCGGCACAAATAAATTATTATCATTATTATTATTTCTATCTTTACTGGGACAAGTCAAGACTGACAACTTGTTCTTTCTCTCAATTTCTTGGAACGTCAATACAATACCTTACTACTTATGCTGTCAGTATCAGATTCTTTACCTCCATTTTACGTTTTCTCAATTTACAATCTAGTGTCTTCTCTAATTCCCTACATTTCCTTTCATTGTTCTCAACCTATAGCTAAAAAACTTCTTGTACAAACCCCTTTTCTCTTCTACAAGGCTTAAAGCCTTTTTTATTAATATTCTTAGCTGTATTTCCAGCTTTTCTTGCTAAGACATCTTTGCTACTTTGCAAACTATTCTCCTAAAACCATTCAATCACATCCCCAGTTCTATGCCAAATTGGTCTTGAAAGTTTCATCTCAAATTTTCGTCATCAAGTCCATCAACATCACCTCACTTCCTAGATTTCAGCTTCACATTAACCATGGACACTACTAGATGATAATCTCCATTGTAAACATAAATACCACCACTCTCATATATACCCTAGTATCTTGTAATGATCTGACCAGTTTTCAATTTACAAAACTATTAACAAGGTTATTAATAAGGTATTAATTAATAAGGTTGGCCATCATACTATCAAATGAGTGTCAAGTTAACTCATGGTTCATTTTATGACCAAATACTTTATTGGTTATAATTACATTATTACTCCTACAAAATTAAAGGCATTAAAGTCCACTAATAGTAATACCATATTTCTACCTGGAACCTTGTCTATTTGCTTCTGTAGAATTCACCTGAGTCTCTGTTATTTCCATTAGTCAATTCTATAAGATCATAAGGTGAGCAATTAGAATTTGAATATTAATACTATTCCAACCTAAACAATACTTCATAGCTTTCTTATCCAGTTGCAGCAGTAGTTAGCAGTAAGAAACAATTTCAGCAACCAGTAAGAAATACAATTTCAGATCAAAACACAAAGTACAATATTATAACCACCTTGTCTGAAGCTCCTATATAGGAAACTTACAGTTCATCATGAGCCCTACTCCATGACTCTGTACCCAGAGCGGACCCGGGGGGGGGGCAAGCTTCCCAGGTGCCATGGCTGAGCAGTTGCCCACTTTGATTCAGCATTTCTGCTTATATTTGAGTTTGAAGGGTAATACATCCTTTGCTCTGTCTGTAGGCCTACTACATGTTTTCTAGATGAATAAATAAACTCTATATCACCTAATTCTATGTTTGCTATCCCTACAGGACAAGTTTCTGGAACTCTTAGAAAATCTAGTTTAAAATATCTGAATCAATCAAAATGTTAAAACAACAGTTGTCTTTCAATATTGTAATGTCCCATATCCTGTTTTGCATATTGTTTTATGAAAATAAAACTTGTATAGTCTCAAGGAAAGCAATGGGTCCAAAAGTGCAAGCCAGGGACTAATAACTCCTCCTTAAATCTGAACAAGGAACTTAAGCCAGCTTAGAACCAGACAGCAATAAGCCCCTGAAATAACTAGTTGAATGGAGGCCTTGGGCTATGAAGGGTCCATCTTGATCACTGCCCACTTTTCCACACTTGGTTTTGTGCTCCTATGAGAGCCAACATCCTACACAAGCAATCTAAAGCTTATTACCACAAACTTATTATATATTCATACCTACAAATTTATGCTATAGCCTAATTGAAAGGCAGCCCATAATGGATACCATACCTAGGAAGAGATTATTCAGTGCAAAAAACTGCTACCAAAACAAACAAAGCCCAGAATAACTATCCATTAAACAAAATAGAGTGAAATGCAGTGTTTATTAAACTATAAATTTCTTGTACCATTCCTCAAGGTCATCCTATAGAGCTGTTTGTACTCATGATCCTGCTTATGAAAATTTGTGAAATGACTATCTCATTACAACTATAATGTTACTGCATGCCAGTGGTATAGGCCACTTCTCGATTCAAGTATTTATGGAAAGGCAAAAACTAGTATAGAGCTCAGTTAGTACCATCTGAGATTAAAGTCTATCTTTGAAATCCCAAAAATCCCTGCAGCATGCAAAAATTTTTTACAGCATATATTAACTCCATTTTTTTTTTTTTTTTATCAAAATATGATTTGCCTTTTTCTCAAGTCATCATATCAAGACAGTCTAAAACATGAAGGGTTTCTGGCCTCAACAAGGGACATATCCCTTTTTTATTTTAGTTGGTATTGCAACATCCTGCTATGCTTGTGCTTACGTCACATGGTTATGCTTATATAATGCTTGTACTTACTTTTTGCTTATGCTTACTTTATGCTTGCTTATGTGTTGCTTTATTTTGTAGATAGCCTGGATCATTAAATCCTATTAATACAAATATTGCAGGTATCAGCACAACACTCTAGTGCTTGATTCATCTGTCAAAATGCTGTTAACGTTTAAAAGGCTGTTAAATAACAGCAATATTGACTATGTTCTTTTCTCTGTCAACAAATAAAAATTGGATATCTGAAAACAAAACAACTGAATAGGAAAAAAGCAGCTGTTCTGATTTGAACTAGAACAGGAATATTTCAACAAATCAAAACATTAAATTGCATCACCTACCTAGCAATGTTCCCATTGTTCCTGGCAAATGCAATTTAAAGTAATTTTAATCCAAGCACTGAATTCATAACAAAATGTAAAATTATTGCCTAGGGTTAACAGTCTGACTTCAGACACTGTTTTTCTTAACAACCAAAATAAAAAATAATTGGAAAACTATATTTGTATCTTTTAGATCTGTAGTCTAAAATATTCCTGAAGGCTACAGCTAATATATAAAACAGGAATATCTACCTTACATGGAAACAATTGTGATAAATAAGTGAAGCTCCAAGAAATGGAGTGATAGCACAAGTTAGGTCATGTAAATTATTTTTTGGTTCCTCACTTCTGCACAGTAATTATTTGCAAACTTACAAAATGGTAGTAATAAGTAGATTAAAGATCTACAAATTACATTAAGGCTAGGAAAGATACTTTTATTTCTTACAACCTTTGCAACATGAGAAAACAAAAAACATCTTTGTATTATTTGTTGACCAATTTTCTCTCAAGGCTCATACCAGAAGGATTTCTAGGCAGGGAGGCTAATGTTTAAAAAAAAGATAACTGAGTTGCATGATTAAACTTGTTGGATGTTTTTGGTCTTCTGGTGGGCACCTTATCAAGAGATCTTAGGCCTACTAAACTAAACAAAAGCAACAGTAAGATCAGCTTTTTATTTTAGAATTTGTCTTGCCTGCTCTCAGTCTAACAACAGGGTAGATAAGCCATTCTTAATAACATAGGGATTGTGATACTTTTATTAGAAAAGGCCTGGGTCCTTCTTGCTTGCCTCCTGGGTTAATTAATCGAAAGAAGTGTTTTAGAAGAACAAAACATAATACATGCAAGAATTTTTGTTTTATGTGCATGTTTCCTTTTAGATGTTGCACAACAAATCTAGTTAATGTTCTATCTGGAATACTATGGTAATTCTTAGACAGACTAAGTTTCACCACATCAAGAATGCCATAAACCATTTCACAATGCAGACATGGTGGATTATGAGATAAAACAATGAAGAACTACATTCTGAATGGCTACTTCTGGGATTACTGGGGGGACCTATTGTCAGAAAGATGATCATGATATTTGGGAAGATCATAAAATAAGGAATATAATGGTAGGCCTACTACTTTTATTTTATTAAAAAGTTTATTACAAATTTATATTTAAAAACACAGTATAAGCCAAGATTCAGGCTATTGAGAAGGTCACATGTTAAAAACAATTCTTACTTCATAATATGCAAAAAAATTAATTAACATATTTTGAAGCCATCTCTACTACACTTTACCCACATCCCTATCCCTAGTATGCAAACAAATCATCTAAATTACCTATTTCCTATACATTTTTTCATACATCACTCTTACTTCAACCTGCAAACCCATAAAGTGAATCAAAACAATGATTTGAAGAGAGAAAAAATACAGTGGAAAAATACAATTTGGGCTACATATTTGCATTTTGAGGGAGGGAGCACAATGAAAGTACCATCAAAATATATCAACTTCAATGTTTCTGCACATTATGAAGTAGACTAAGAATTGTTTCTTAACATGTCTCCTTGTCAACAGCCCCAATTCAAGGCTAGTACCAAAAACACTATTCCTGCTCTCCTTTCACCACATGACTTGAGGATATTTGAAGAAACTTTTAATGTAACAAAATACCACCAAGAAAAATGTAATTGCTTAAGACAGAGTAGCCATGCCCCTCAAAAGGCATAGTCAAGAGACATAGGTAAATATTGTGCAGTTCATATAATTGACCTACAAATAAAGTGAACATACCATTCAATGCCAGTTCTTATGCTCTTTCTGAATATAATGTTTGTTTTACTTGTAAATTCAATTTTAAGCCCTTTTAGGACTCTTGAAGATAAAATTTCTTTCTATATTCCTTGGATATAAAAAATAAGCTAAAACATTTGTTTCAAACTCACTATTTCATTATAAATCCATTTTTTAAAGTTGTGTAATTCCCAAACATTGATTTGTTAAGATTAAGTTGAATAAAAAAAAATCAAACAATTCTACCTTATTATGTTATTATGTTCATGTTTTCTTCTTATCCTTGAAGATAATAGTTTCTTTCTATATTCTTTGGATATAAAAATAAGTTAAAACATTTGTTTCAAACTTACTATTTCAGTATAAATCCATTTTGTTAAAGTTGTATAATTCCCAAACATTGCTTTGTAAAGATTAAGTTGAATAAAAAAAATTCAAAACAATTCCACCTTATTATTTTCATGTTTTCTTCTTATTCTGTTAGGCTAAATAAAAACTGCTGTTTCACCTATAAGCTAAGTTAAAAAATATCATATATAAATATTGTATAAGCTATGTTAAAAAATAAGCCAACAAAAAAACATAGTGGATGGAAAAATGGAGAAATTGTTTTGAATTTTTTTTTATCCAACTTAATTGTGACAAGTCAATGCTTTGTGGATTCAATGGCTTTAACAAAATGGATTTTATAATAAAATAGAAACATTGAAACCAATGTTTTAACCCTTCTTATACAAAAAAAAAACAAAGAAAGAAATCAGTCTCAAGGGTCCAAAAAGCTTAAAACTGGATTTGCAAGAAAAGTGATTATTATATTCAGAGAGAGCATAACAAATGGGATATTATAACTTTATTTGTAGATCAATTATATGAACTGCTCAATATTTACAGAAATATATTCAAATATATTCTCCCCTGTTTTTTCCTGGCCATAGAGCCTTATGGGGGAGTTTATATTGAAGTGTATTTTGTTGTGTTTATTAATTGAATAAATTGATTGATTGATTGATTGTAACATAGATAGAGTGGCTACATCTGAAATTTCAGTAAAACTGGAAGGCAGCCAAATTTTTACTGGGATGGAACAAGCAACCAGGCAACCTGCAGAAGTCATCACAAACTGTAACAGTAAATATTGAGCAGTTCACATAAATGACCTACAAATAAAGTGGACATACCAATTGAGGCCTTTAGTTATGCTCTTTCTAGATAAAATAATTGCTTTGCTCACAAATTTGATTTTTGAGCCCTTTACAAACCCTCAAAGATAATATCTTTTCTCTAATTATAGACATAGCTTCTATACCTCTGATAGTGTTAATCTTACCTGTTTATTGTAAGACTGTTGACCTTACCTGTAAATTGGATTGACAATGACAAAATTGAGTATCAATGTCACTCGTCCCTCAGCAAGTGCCACTCTCCCCTCAGCCTCCCAACCAAACCCGACTTCCAAGCCTTTATTTGCAGTGATTCTGAAAAATCCACCAAAAGACCTGAAAGATCCATCTGAGCGTAAAGCGTTTATAGACACTCTATGCCCTACCTCTGGTGGTGATATATGCAAACTCAGGCGTCAAAAAGATGAATGGAAGCTCGTTGTCTCATCAAAAAAGCTGCAAATCAAATAGCCGATACTGTAAAACGTTCTGATCCCAGTCTGAATCTCTCTGTCAAAGAACCACTCTTCATTACCGTTCTGAAGCAAGTTCCAGGGGATTTAAATAACACAACACTTAAAGACTTAATTCCCAAGTGTAGCAAAATTAGACAATGCAGAAAGTCTTGTGCGTTCAAAGTTTATTTCCAAACTTGTGCTGACCAAGATCAATTTCTAAGGGACTCCCTGAAAATAGGATATGAGAGACTATTGGTTCAAGAATTTGTTTTCATGCCTCATTGCTGTTTTAATTGCCACGTAGCTGCGAATTGTTTAAACAGTGCTATCTGCTCTAAATGTGGTGCCAGTGACCACAATTCAAGCTCTGACTCTCCCTGCAAGAAGAGCCCTTTCTGTGTAGATTACAAAGCTCCTGGGCACACATGCTACAATGTTAGTTGTCCTAAAAATCACAAGGCAGTGAATCCATGAGCTCATCAGTTTGGTTTCTATCCTGGAACATCAACAGCTCTTTTGCAAATAGACTTCCTGTGCTTAATGGTTTTTGTGCAAATTATAATGTAATTTTTATACAAGAACATTTCCTAACTAAGTATAGTGTAAATTTACTTAAGCTGCAGGAGTCTTTGTCTTAATATGTACCTGCTCAACAGCATAAGAATAGAGGCAGGCCGTCAGGGGGCCTTGGGACTTTTGTATGTGTTTCCCTTTGCTTTAGCCTCTTTGAAACAAGTGATCACTTCTTGGCTGTCCCAGTTGAAGGGTGTGTATTTATTAACATTTATTTACCTACTGATTATTGTTGTGATGAATCCAAGCATTGTTTTGCTATATTGTGTGTAGTAGCTGGAGATTTTAATTGTAATTTAATGGAAAGGGAAACTCAAGAATTGCCGCAAACAATCCTCATTAGGGGTATATTTGGTGATCAGGTTAGAGTGGTTCATAAGGATCCCAATTTTACTTACATTCATATTTCATCTCATACATCTAATCTGGATCACATTGTGATATCTTGCAACCTTGAGACAGAAAAAGTTTCTGTTTTGAGTGAATACCATCTATCAGACCATTTTCCCATTTCATCTTCCATTATTATTCACACACCACCCCAACATACACACCAAACTAATCCTTGAATACCTCCACTTTTGCGTGATTGGTCAAGAATTAATAGTGAACTTTTCGAGTCTTCTTTGGATTTTATCCTAAATAAAATTTGAGTACCATTTCATCTTCTACAGATTTATCAAAAAAGAAACACTCCTTAGCCTGGACATGTATTCTGCTAAGATTTGCAATGCCCTTTGTTTTGCCAAGAGCCAAGCAGTTCCTTTCCAAAGAAATTGTAAAGGTATTATCATAGGTTGGTCATCAAATCCTGATCTAGTTAGATCATGGAGAAAAGCAAAATTTTGGTTCAATCTGTGAAAAGATTGCAATAAACCATGATCTGGTATTGTGAATAATCTACGCCTCAGTACAAAAAGACTATTTTCAAAGGCTCTTGCTTTTCATCCAAAGATGCTTGTCAATAGGAACTCTGCTAGAGCCAGACATGACCATACACTACTCTTCAAATTGGTTTCCCAGTCACGTAACCACGCCCCCTCTGTGCATTCCTCTGATATTCCTGATGATGAATGGTATGCTCACTTTGAATCAGAGTTTTCGTTTCCTGATCCCCATCTTCAGGATCAGTATGATAAAGATTTAGATGCCTTCTTAGCTTCTTTGCCAAAAACACATTACACCATGACAACTCAAGCAATAGACAAAGCAACCCAAAAATTAAAGTGGAAACCTTCGAGTGGCTTTGATTGTGTGGGAGCTATGCATCTAAAGAACAGAAGCCCTCTTTTAACCCAACACCTCACACTGATAATGCAGAAGATATTCACTCAATGCACTGTGCCCTCAACATTCTGTATTAGTGACCTTACTCCAATCCCTAAGAAGGGAAAAGCAGTACCCCAGTGTACCTTGTTTTGGCCCATCACTGTTGCAACCTTTCTTTGTAAGCTCTTCAAGCTTCACTTTAGAGACAAACTCAAAGTAACTTGTTATACACCCTCACACCAATTTGGCTTCAAACAAGGAATGGGCTGTGACGATGCTCTCACTGTAGTAGCAAACACTCTTATTGATGTCAATTCTGTGGAAGAAAGTCTAGTTCTTGCTGGCCATGATGTAAGGCGTGCATTTGACTCACTCATTCCCTCTGCAATGCTTCTTAAAGCTGGTAGGCATGGACTGAACCTGGATATAATTTGTACACTTAGGGATATGTATACTCGGTTATCCATTCAACTGAAACTTCTGCCAGATAAAACTTTGCCTCCGATTCCCAAGAAAAGGCTCATACCCATCTTAAAGGGCGCTTGACAAGGTGCAGTTTCTTCCCCCCCATTTTTTCAATAATTATGTCTTTCAGGCTCAAGACCAATGCCCCTGCTCTTTAAGTTTGGCATCTACTAATCTGTCGTTTGCGTGCTATGCAGATAATATTCTGAATCTCAGTTGTATGCTACTGCAAATCAGTGAAATTTTTGCTATCCTTCAAGATGAATATGTCAAGGTTGGCCTTCAGTTCAATTTGACAAAATCCAAAATAGTTCTTTTCAACTGGAAGAGTCCTACTCCCCCTTCAATTGCACTTGGGAGCTCAACGGTTCAGCCTGCTTATCATATAGTATAGTTAGGCCTCCCCATTGGGTCCTCTTACGTCACACTAGATCTCTTCTCATTGAGCATCTTAACCGTCAAATTTCAGCATCTTACGCCTCTAGGCCTACTGTCACTTGCAAGTTCTGCTTCAATTGTCATCTCTTAGCTAGCCTGTTCAATGCAGTAGCCCTCCCCCATATATTGTTCATTGCCCCATTTTGGAAAATATTTACAAAATCTGAAAAGTCAAAAATCTGTTTCCTGTTTTTCCATTTTGTAAAATATTTACTAAGTCTACCACCTTGGCACAGAAATTGATCTATAGTTAAAATATACAAAATTGCAAACCCAGAAATAGCTATCTCTCAAGTTATTGGAAAGCATAATAGAAAAGTAGCTGGTCATGAGCTAGGCCCACTTCTAGTGCAATAGCTTTGTCTGTTGTTGATTATTTTTTTTTATATATAATTTTAATGTTGATGTTGTATGTGTGAATTTGCTTTTGCTTTGTTTGATTTTGTTCCTATTTTATCCTTAATTTATTTATAATTGACGTTCTTATTTGATCTTATTGGTTTTGTCAATATTTGTCTCATACTATTGTTTTCTTTTCTTTTTTTTTTCTTATATTTTGCTCTGTCCTTTTCATGTTTTTGTAGATGGGTTTTCAGTTAATAAATAAATAAATAAATTAATGCATGGCAAATATATAATATGGGCTATATAGTTGGGCAAGGTTAGAAAGATTAGGCTAAAATTGATTAGTGAGTGAACATAGCCTACCATTTGAGGCCTTTAGCTGTGTGCTTTCTAAATATAATATTTGCTTTACTTACTAATTCAATTTTAAGCCCTTTGCAAACCCTCAAGGATGATACCTTTTTCTCTTATTTTAAATACAGCTTCTTTACCTCTTTTAATGTCAATATTAACTGTTTATTATAAGATTGTCAATATTAAATTCAGAACCAATATGCATGGCAAATATATAATATGGGCTATATATTTGGGCAAGGTTAGAAAGATCAGGTTAAAATTGATTTTTGAGTATAACAATTAGGCCTATTATATTCAAAAAGAGCATAAATAAAGGTATCAAGTGGTATGTTCACTCTATTTTTAAGACATTTATGTGAACTGCTTAATATTTACCAGCATAACAAGAAAAGAAATCTCTATTTGGCTCTAAACAATAGTTTAAGGTAATTTTTAAGGTATTTTTCTCTGATCTGTCAGATTAATAATATTATCTAATGGTAAAAAGGTAAATTTCTGGTCAATATATACGAAATCATATTATTGAGTTAGGACAAAAGTGAATAAACCATTTGATGCCTTTTTTTATGCTGATTACGAATATAATAACAATTTCTATCGTAGATTAGTTACAGCCCCCCCCCCCTATATATCTCCCAGCAGGTTTAGGTTAGGAGAAGCATTTATCAAGGGGGGGGCTCGGAAACCAATTAAAGAAAGAAATTGTCATCATATTTGGAAACAGCTTAAAAAAAGGCATCGACTAGTGTATTAACTATATTCCTAGGCCTAACTCAATAATATGATTTGGTATATATTGACCAAATTTCCTAGGTGGTATAGCCTAGGTGAAAATAGAATTTACATTGATTTAAATGTTCAAGTGGGGATTAGCTCTCTAACTAAGCTACTGAGTATCTTAACCTACTATTCCTAATAATCAAAATTTGGTGGCCTATTAGCAAATAAACTCTTGGTAAATAAATTGTAGTTGACCAATGGAATGCTATTTCCAAAAATCATGGTTGCTTTTCCAACAATGCCAACCTCACCCCTGATGGTTCCTGGTATGGCCTA
Source organism: Artemia sp. Qi Xiang Cuo (assembly GCF_049724085.1). Taxonomy (NCBI): domain Eukaryota; kingdom Metazoa; phylum Arthropoda; class Branchiopoda; order Anostraca; family Artemiidae; genus Artemia; species Artemia sp. Qi Xiang Cuo. The sequence goes on from NC_142810.1 coordinate 61,606,658, forward strand.
GTATAGCCTATTTCTCTATAAACTGAATCTTGTGGTTGACTAAATCACAGGATTCTTAGTTCAAATAGATTTCTGTAGTTTCAACTATATGAAATTCAGGTTTGACTGAGTTGGTTAGGTAAAATTCTACTTTACAATTATAAGTGTGGATAAAACAGGCTATAATTCAAGATGATTTAAAAAAGTGAATAGCCTAACAGTTAAGGGAAACATTATAATCTGACTAGAAAATTAACAAAAAGGAGGGACCTGGTGCCGATAATGCTTTGAGTTCAGCAACAAAAAGAGGAAAATCAGATATTGTTGACATCTTTTTAACCTCAAATTTCAAACAAAATATTCGTTTTCTTCAAAAATAGTTCATTATATTTTGAATTTGAAAGGATTCGCATACCGTAGGTTCTGTTTTATTTGGCCTTAAACCTCTTCCGAAAAAGAGGTTTTTCCAAACAACTTCAACCTCTCCTCATGTACCCTTTGAAACTTGAAAAAAAAACACTTATTAAAAAGAATAATTGTGGCAAACATGTGAAAGATAACTTGTAAAGATAAAAGCTACTGCTTTAGATGAAAAACTGAATAGTAGTCAAAAGTAATAACAAAATGCAACTAAGAACCGACACAAATTCCAACAAACCCTGTTTACTTTTTGTTTACCCTGCTCCTGTTTACTTTTGGCCTGCTCCTCATTGCTAAATTTGACTTATTCCTGGATCACTAGGAAACCTTTAACCCTTCCCTTACACTTTATCCCCCCCCTGGCTACCCTACCAGTGTTACCACTGTCTTATATCCCTCCCAAGTATTATCAGATAAGATTGCCCCAGGTTTAAAGGATATGGCCCCTTTCTCCCAAAAAGCCATTGCTCCCACCCACCCAGGAGTCCCTACTTCTCTATATCAAAGTCAAATATAACCAGCCTCAAGAGTCATAGTCCCTACTCCAAACATGTAAATAGTGCTAAAAACCCACCTTTTAACCCTGACCCCATTCTGAAAAATATCTTGGTATGCTACTCGGTTTAAGTTTCCCAAGTTCCTATTTACCAATGCCAAGAGCCAAAACTTCGAAAAACTAACCAAACTCAAGGGTATCAAACAGCTTGATTCTCTATACAAGATTGACATAGCAGTGGCTTTCCAGCATATTCCTAGCCATGTAGACATCCACTATAACGAAAAAGTGGACATTCTTGCCGCAGAGACTGCAAAGTCAATCAACCCACAGCTTGCTCAAAATAATTCAATCGCACTAAGAGATGCAATTAGAAACCGCTATCCTTATAGAAAGCCTCCTCCTGCTTTGGCTCCAATTTTCAAAGAGCCTGAAATAAATCAGGGGTACTTTAAAATAAAAAGCTTAGCAGTAATACTGAGAAGAGAAGAATTCAGATGGAAGCAGTATAGTGACCCAAATTGTAGACTCTGCAACTTGACTGAAGAAACTTTGCAACACCTTCTTTTTGAATGCCCTGCAAGTACTCCTGGAATTTATAAACTGCATACCCTATCCCAAAATTTTAAACGTCCACTAGATATTAACCTGATTGTGGATGCTCCCTTGCCAGGCTCCATTGAAAAGAAGTTTTACAGAGAGGCAATTGATGTGTTAATGAATCTAGATGTTCTTTGAGTGAGTAATATCTTTGGAAGTATTGTAACCTTTTAATGAAGAGGGGTCGACAAGCAGAAGAAGGGTCCTGTTGCAAGAGGCGTAGAGGTACCTGCAGAGTTTACTCTTAAATTGCAGGGAAATGGTAGAAGGACCCTACACTTCCCTTGTTTGGCCCTTATGAAAAAGCCAATTTAGTTCCCCCCCCCCCCCTTGGAAGAATATAAATTTAATGACATGGAGGAGAATCCACCAACTTGGAGGCCAGAAAGACACCAAATGATGGAGTCCAAGTGATTTCTAATGAAGAAGAAGAAAAGTGCAGTTAGAAGCCAAATAGAGTCTGTTTAGGATTCCAGGTGCTTTTTTTTAAGAAGTATCACTGAAATTCAGAATATTTATATCATAGCTGTAACAGAGGTTCAGGCACAAACCCCTGAGTTGGAGTATAAAAAATGCTCCAAGCTCATTAAGCTTTGCTCTTTTGACCACCCTCTTGGAAAAAAGGGGAGGTATTTTGTTCTTTGCTCAAAATAACCTTCAGCCGAAGCTTATTTCCACTCCTAACCTCTCTGAGCATGATGAAATCCCCTAGCTTAGTCTAAGGTAAAAGGTTCTTCCCCATCCTTTTAATATAATAGTAGCAAAAGTAGTAGCAACAAACCAAAATATTGACCAAAAACGTAAATTTATGCAGCAATTACAGACTAGTATTGACTTTGTTTTATCCATGTATCCAAATGCTAGTAATTTTTTTTGCTATGTGATGCAAATGACCTCAAGATGAACTCTATTTGTGCCTGTCTTAATATTAAAAAATTACTTAAAATTCAAACAACAAGAGGAAATACGTCCCTTGAAGTCATTTGTTCTAATATGAATAAGTTTTACAGTTCCCCCCAAGCCCTGCTTCCAGTAGGTGGCAGTTACCATTACTGTCTCCAATGGGCGCCCATAGGCTGAATTTTAGGGGGGGCTTACCTGATCTAATTGGCACTTCCAGTGCTGCTTAATTGAAATCTCAAGACAAAATATCATAGGCAGCGCCAAAGTGCTGCTTAAGTAAAGAGCGATGTGGGTACAATATATTGTTTTTATTTAGACCAGGGCACTTTTTATAGAAAGAAATGTCATAGGAACTTCAAAAAGAGCTCATGCACGGCAACCAGCTCCCCCACCCCTAAGTCAATCACTTCCCCAAACACATCCAATCAAAATTTTTAGATGGCCATTTTGTTCAGCATAGTTTGAAGGTCCGGAAAGTATGACTCTGAGAATGAAAACCCTCCCCCCACAACCCTGAGAGCCAGGGTCGTAAGTTATGCCGTGGAGGGATATAAGGTGTTTTATAAAAAGGCTGGTTGTATAAACCTCAGAGGGGCCTTATTTGAGTGGTCATCAGAAGTTATACTAGCTTTTTTAACAGTCAAAAGTGATTGGAGATCAACCAGCCTCCCCCCCTCCCCCATGCACCAATCATTTCCCCAAACATTGTCAATCATAATTTTTTAGATAGCAATTTTGTTCAGTGTAGTTGAAAGGTTCAGAAATTCTGTCTTTGAGGATAACCCCCCCCCATATAGTCCTCAGGTCAAGGGCTGTAAGCTACGCCCTGGGGGCATATAAGGTTGTTATAGAAATAGTGGCTGTATAAGCTTGAAAGAGGGCTCATTGGATTGGTAATCAGAAGTTATAGTGCTCTTTTTAAGAGTCAATGTGATTAGAAGGCAAATATCCCCCCCCCGCACACACACACCGTGTAATTTCCCGAAACGCATCTGATAAAAATTCTAAGATGGCCATTTGTTGTCGTAGAATCTTTGAAAAAGGCTCAGTCGGTTGGTAATTGAAAGGGCTAGTGCCTTCTTTAATAGTCATCATGGGTTGGTCATCAAATCCTGATCTAGTTAGATCATGGAGAAAAGCAAAATTTTTGTTCAATCTGTGGAAAGATTGTGATAAACCATGATCTGGTATCGTGAATGATCTAGGCCTCAGTACACAAAGACTATTTTCGAAGGAACTCGCTTTTCATCGGAAGATGCTTGTCAATCGGAACTCTGCTAGAGCCAGACATGACCATACACTACTCTTCAAATTGGTTTCCCAGTCCCGTAACCACGCCCCCTCTGTGCATCCCTCTGATATTCCTGATGATGAAGGGTATGCTCACTTTGAATCGGAGTTTTTGTTTCCTGATGCCCATCTTCAGGATCAGTATGATAAATATTTAGATGCCTTCTTAGCTTCTTTACCAAAAACACATTACGCCATGACAACTCAAGCAATAGACAAAGCAACCCAAAAATTAAAATTGAAACCTTCCAGCGGTTTTGATTGTGCGGGAGCTATGCATCTAATGAATGGAAACCCGCTTTTAACCCAGCACCTCACACTGCTAATGCAGATGATATTCACTCAATGCACTTTGCCCTCAACATTCTGTATTAGTGACCTTACTCCAATCCCTAAGAAGGGAAAAGCAGTACCCCAGTGTACCTTGTTTTGGCCCATCACTGTTGCAACCTCTCTTTGTAAGCTCTTCAAGCTTCACTTTAGAGACAAACTCAAAGTAACTTGTTATACACCCTCACACCAATTTGGCTTCAAACAAGGAATGGGCTGTACTGATGCTTCTTAAAGCTGATAGGCGTGGACTGAACCTGGATATAATTTGTACACTTAGGGATATGTATACTCGGTTATCCATTCAACTGAAACTTCCGCCAGTTAAACTTTGCCTCCAATTCCCAAGAAAAGGCACATACCCATCTTAAAGGGCACTTGACAAGGTGCAGTTTCTTTCCCCAAATTCTTGAATAATTATGTCCTTGAGGCTCAAGACCAATGCCCCTGCTCTTTAATTTTGGCATCTACTAATCTGTCGTTTGTGTGCTATGCAGATGATATTCTGAATCTCAGTTGTATCCTACTGCAAATCAGTGAAATTTTTGCTATCCTGAATATGTGTCAAAATATAAATATTATATTTAGAAAGCACACAGCTAAAAGCCTCAAGTGGTAGGCTATGTTCACTCACTAATCAATTTTAGCCTAATCTTTCTAACCTTGCCCAACTATATAGCCCATATTATATATTTGCCATGCATTAATTTATTTATTTATTTATTAACTGAAAACCCATCTACAAAAACATGAAAAGGACAGAGCAAAATATAAGAAAAAAAGAAGAAAAGAAAACAATAGTATGAGACAAATATTGACAAAACCAATAAGATCAAATAAGAACGTCAATTATAAATAAATTAAGGATAAAATAAGAAAAAAATCAAACAAAGCCAAAGCAAATTCAGACATACAACATCAACATTAAAATTATATAAAAAAAAATCAACAACAGACAAAGTTATTGCACTAGAAGTGGGCCTAGCTCATGACCAGCTACTTTTCAATTATGTTTTCCAATAACTCGAGAGATAGCTATTTCTGGGTCTGCAATTTTGTATATTTTAACCATAGGTGAATTTCTGTGCCAAGGTGGTAGATTTAGTAAATATTTTGCAAAATAGAAAAACAGGGAACAGATTTTTGACTTTTCAGATTTTGTAAATATTTTCCGAAATGGGTCGCTGTACAATATATGGGGGAGGGCTATTGCATTGAGCAGGCTAGCTAATAGATGACGATTGAAGCAGAACTTGCAAGTGACAACAGAGGCCTAAGATGCTGAAATTTGACGGTTAAGATGCTCAATGAGAAGAGATCTAGTGTGACGTAAAGAGGACCCAATGGGGAGGCCTAAGTAAACTATATGATCAGCAGGCTGAACCGTTGAGCTCCCAAGTACTATTGAAGGGGGAGTAGGACTCTTCCAGTTGAAAAGAACTATTTTGGACTTTGACAAATTGAAGTGAAGCCCAACCTTGACATATTCAACCATGATTTGTGGTAGTTTCACGCTTGGTAGATTATTTGATTTTATTTTTGCTCATTTTTGTTTAATGGATTCTTTACTTTTATTTAAAAAAATTATTTTGTGGAAAAAGTTCTTTTTAATTAATTTCTCTTTATTTTATATTTACATATCCTTTTCAGGGAACAAGATAATAACACTTTAAATCTTTTTTTAAGAATTTAGAGTTTGGCCTGTTATTTCTATGCTGAAGAAATGTTTTCAGAATTTTCTAAAAACATACACCCTTTCAAAAATCTGGACACAAATAGTAGTGTTTAATTTTGTTTCATACCTCCTCTAGTTGACCTGAATTGGAAAACTTGATACCTTTCGCAAAAAATCTGTTTACTTTCTTTGATAGCTTGGATACACTAACGCTACTTTGATTTGGTTAAATTATAAGAGGAGAAGTAGCCCTGAAAGTTCGAACATAGTACCCTCAGTCGTTCTTGGGATACTGCTGAGATGCCTTATTGGCAAATAGCACTAACGCAGTGTATTTTGATTTAATCTTAAGGCAAAATTTAGTTTTTAAACATAATGGAAAAATGGGTGGGTGGGCGTGGTAGGGGGATTACTTGCCCTGCAATTACATTCAAATATTAAAAAGGGCATCAGTCCTTTTTATTTTTAATCGAATGAGCCCTTTTCGAAGTTCCTATGACAACTCCTTCGATACGAAGTTCCCTGGTCTAAACAAAAACAAGAACAAAAATAATACATTATACCCACATCGATCTTTACTATTCAAGCCTTCCAATCACTTTCGACTATTACAAAGGGCACTAGGCCTTTCGATTTCCAATCGAATGAGCCCTTTTTGAGTTTCTACGACCACGCTTTCTATAAACACCTTAGATGCCCCAAGGGCATAAATTACATCGTAGATAATTTCGGAGACCACACTGCCTTTCCATTACGTTAAAATAAAACTTCAAAATAGGGATAAAATCCTTTTTAATAGACAGTGTATAGAAATTCACAAAAATACCAGATATTTCGGACACATATACAGTGACCGTCATCAGTAGTAAAACTAAGTGTTTTACTACTTAGTTTTACTACTGATGACGGTCACTATATATGTGTCTGAAATATCTGGTATTTTTGTGAATTTCTCTACACTGTCTATTAAAAAAGATTTTTTCCCTATTTTGAACTTTTATTTTATAAATTACAACCCTTACCCAAAAGGGCTGTTAGGGTGATTGTCATCCTCTAAGACCTAATTTCCAGAACTTTCAATTACACTAAACAAAATAGCTATCTCAAAATTTTGAATGGATGTGTTTGGGGAAATGGTGGGCGTGAGAGGGGCGTTAGTCGGTCTCTAATCACTTTCAACTGGTAAAAAAGGCACTAGCCCTTTCAATTTCAAATCAAATGTGCCATTTTGAAGTTTCTACGATAACGCTACCTTATATGCTCCCAGGGCATAACTTACAACCCTTGCCCTGAGGACTGGGGGGGGGGCTGTCATCCTTCAAGACCTAATTTCCAAAACTTTCTACTACATTGAACAAATTGGATATCTGAAAATTTTGATTGGATGTGTTTGGGGGAATGGTGGGTGTTGGGATTTTTGGCCCCTTTTGTTTCAGAAAAATGCCTTTTTATAAATTTAACTTTATTTATGTTGAATATCTAAACCCCCAGAAAAGTTTTTATTACGATGTTTGAAGAATTCCCTATTTAGGGAGTGGTTGAAAAAGCCAGTTGAGCGATGACTCATACAGCTTAAATTTAGAGTTTTAAAAAGCTTCAAAGGATGCTGGGAGTCTGATTTGATTCGGCCATTCATCTTAAAGTGTCTTAAAGTGTATTGGTTTATTGTAAGATTTTTACCTTTAGTTCCGTTTTGAGTTCTTGTATAACGTGACATGAATACAGTAAGATTTTTTTATACTATGTACTCTTTTAACTTTTAAGCCTAGGTTGAGTCTAAAGAGATAGTTAGAAATCTTATCGGTAACCCTCGGCTTTTAAAAGTGGCCCTGGACCATCCGATCGCGCTAGTAGATACGGAACCGTTGGAGTAACCGCGGAAATCCCACTAGTTTGAGCCGACGAGAGATCTCCCCTCCAGTACGTGGCATAGCAACCCCTGTGCGCCATTTTTGCCTCCACTAAGTGTGGCCAGCGGTACTTACACTCCCCGCGGGGGCGTGAGAGGGGGGGGTAGTTACCCTCCAATCACTTTCTACTATTAAAATGGGCACTAGCCCTCTCAATTTCCGATTGAATGAGATCCTTTTGAAGTTTTTACGACAACTCTATCTATAAAACTTTATATGCCCCCTGGGCATAACTTACAACCTTTGCCCTGGGGGTTCTGAGGGGTTTGTCATCCTTAAATGCACATTTTCCTGAACTTTCAACTATGTTGAACAAAATGGCCATCTCTAATTTTTGATTGAATGTTTTTGGGGAAATGGTTAGCGTGAGAGGGGGGTTAATTACTCTCCACTCACTTTCGACTATTAAAAAGGGCAATTTCGATTTCCAATCAAATGAGCCCTTTTTGAAATTTCTACAACAACTTTCTATATAAACCTTATATGCGTCCAGGGCATAACTTACAACCCATGTACTGACTCTGAGGGGGTTTTCGTCCTAAAAGACCTATTTTCCAGAACTTTCAACTACGTTGAACTTAATGGATATTTCAAAATTTTGATTGGATGTGTCTGGGAAAATGGTGGGGGTGAGCAGGAGAGTTAGTTGCCCTTCAATCACTTTCGACTATTAAAAAGGGCACTAGCTCTTTCAATTTCCAATTGAATGAGCCCTTTTTGAATAGAGTTGTGGGGGGGGGGGGGTTGTCATCCTTAGAGACCTAATCTCCACAACTTTCAACTACGTTGAACAAAATGGCAATATGAACATTTTGATTGTATATGTTTGGGGAATAAGAGGCCGTGAGAGGGGGGTTAGCTGCCCTCAAATTACTTTTGACTATTAAACAGGGCACTAGCCGTTTGAATTTCCAATCGAATGAGCACTTTTCAAGTTTCTACGACAAAGATTTCAATAAAAACCTTATATGCCCCCAGGGCATAACTTATAACCCTTTACCTGAAGACTGTGGGGGAAGTGTCCTACTCAAAGGCATAATTTCCTGAACTTTAAACTGCGTGGAACCCAATGGCTATCTCAAAATTTTTATTGGATGTGTCTGGGGTAATGGTGGGCATGGAAGAGGTGTTAGTTGCCTTCCAATCACTTTCGACTATTAAAAAGGGCCCTAGCCATTTCAGTTTCCAATCGAATGGGCCCTTTTTGAAGTTTCTTCGACAACGCGTTCTATAAAAAACCTTATATTCCCCCAGAGCATAACTTACAACCCTTGCCCTGAGGGCCGTGGGAGGGTTCTCATCCTCAAAGACCTAATTTCCAAAACTTCCAAGTATGTTGAATAAAATGGATATCTTAAAATTTTGATTGGATGTGCTTGGGGACAAGGTTGGCGTGAGAGGGGTTTTAGTTGCCAAGCACTTTTCGAAGTTTCTACGACAACTTCTTCGATACGAAGTACCTTGGTCTAAAGGAAAAAAAATAATAATAATATATTGTGCCAACATCGTTCTTATATGCCCCCAGACATAACTTAAAACCCTTACCCTGAGGGTTGTGGGGGAGTGACCTCCTCAAAAACATATTTTCTATCTGGAAATTAACTACGCTGAACAAAATGCTATCTCAAAATTTGGATTGGATGTGTTTGGGGAAATGGTGGGCGTGCAAGGGGTGTTAGCTGCCTGCCAATCCCTTTCGACAATTAAAAAGGACACAAGCCACTACAATTTCCAATCAATGAGCCCTTTTCGAAGTTTCCTTCGACAAGAAGTGCCCTGGTATGGAAAAAGAAAAAAAAAAAATAATACATTGTGCCAACATTGTTCTTTACTTAGGCAGTGCTATTGCGCTGCCTATGAAAAGGCAACCACCAGGTTGTCTAACCTTGATTGGAGGGCAACCACCCTCCCCCCCCCCCCACGCCCATCATTTCCCCAAACACTTCCAGTAAAAATTTCGACATAGTTATTTTGCCTGACGTAGTTTAAAATTCCATAAATTATGTCTTTGAGGATGATAACCCCCTCACAGTGTTCAGGGCAAGAGTTGTAAGGTATGCCGCAAGGGCATTTAAGGTTCTTATGGAAACGGTTTTCGTACAAACTTTGGAGGGGGCTCATTGGATTGGAAATCGCAAGTTGAAAGGCATTTTTAAGAGTCAAATTTATCTGAGGGCAGCTATACCACCCCCCACGTCATATTTCTCTCCTATGCATCCGATAGAAATTTTAAGATAGCCATTTGTTCAAAGTTAGTCGAAAGATCTCATAACATGACCTTTGGGGTTGACAAAACTCCCCAAAAGTATAGGGATAAGGGTTTTAAGTTACGCCCCGGGGGTGTAAGGTTTTTATGAAGAGGTGGTCTTGTGAACTTTAAAGGAGGCTCATTTTATTGGAAATGCATAGTTCTAGTTCCATTTTAAGAGTCAAGCATGATCGAGAGAAAATAGACCACCCTCTCCCTGATATCCTCTTGTCCCTAAACACATTCGATCAAATTGTGAGACAGCCATTTTGTAGCCAATAGTCCAAAGAGAATATAGCAACGTCTTCAGTAATCAAATATAAGAAATATTTAGGCGGATGTTGAGCTAAATTCAAACAAACTATGACCATGTGAACTTTCAAAAAGGTGACAAAGCAATATTTCAAGAACAACGTATATTATTTAGATCTTTTAGACTAAGTTGTAGGAGATTTTGAATTAGCCAGAAGGCACTTTGTGTATATTTTTACTACTATAACTACAGTTACTGTAACTAATGACGCTAAGAGTATTAAGGTGAAACTTATAAGAAGTGTTTAGGGGGGGGGTTCTAACTAAACAAAAAAACTGTAGACATGCAGGTTTTCAAAAAGGCATATAAGCAATATCATAGGTAGCACCACTCTATAATAGCTAGAAATATCATTTCTAGCTATTCGACTAAAAATTAAAAGTTCTAGTGTCCTTTCTAAGAGTAAAAAGAGATTGGAGGGCAATCAGCCCGTCTTTCAAGTCGATTTATTTCCAAACCAGATCTAGTAAAAATTCTGAGCCAACTATTTTGTTCAGCATAGTAGAACTGTCAGTAGAAGGCTATCTTATAGTCCCACGCCCACACCAAATATGGGCATAGAGTCCCTAGGGAGAACACGTGGTTAAGGGGGTCAATGACCTCTTTTTCCCAAGGTCGATGGTCAATTTATTTGATGTTTTTCATGGATGTCATCAGCAATTCATGTCTGTTTTATGGTTTTTGTCAGTGAGAATGAAAAAACAGGAACTTTCTCACTTTAATGGATGTCAACATCAATTTATGTCTGTTTAATGGTTTTTGTCAGTGAGAATGGAAAAACAGGAACTTTCTCACTTTGATGGATTATTGAGTCTAATGGGGAAACCGGTTCAATGACACTTCCTTCAAGATCTTGTTGTTGTTTTGGTCATGTGTACGCAAGACCTAATGGAATCCTGGAAACAGTTAGATCACGTGTTTCCTTCTCAGCCAATCAGCGAGTCGGATACATATCCTTTCTCAGCCAATCAAAGGCTCGGTTTACATATTATTGGCGGAGGGTATATGAGGAAAGGATTTTTGCTATAGTTTTATTAGTCTGTAAATAGAATTCAAAGGAGTGAGAAGAACAGTTTGACTTTACTCATTTGGATATATATTTGTGTTGATGGCGATGAGTGGAATGTATACCCTATTAGAAGTTGATAGTGGAGTTGATGATAATAATACAAGAGCACCAAACATTGCGGTGGAAATCACGAAAGGATCACAGCTTTGTCTGGAATGGGATGCAGTATATGCAAGATATGTGATATCCTTGAGCAAATTTAAAATAGAGGATCAATTATGTTTCGCCGCTAAAGTTGATATAGCACATGCGAATAGATTTCAATGTGCTTTAAGTGCATTGGTGAAACATATTGAAGACAATAAACAGTATCGCTAATTGTACATGCATAGTATTATTGTTGTTATAATTATTCAATAAAATTGTTTCGAAATCGAATATGTTCTCTTTCTTTTCTGGTTAGGGCTAACGAATCAGGGTCAGTATAGAGTCAGCAGTCTGAGTGAAAGGATTGAAAAATGAATAAATTTGAGAAAGAGAGAATTAGATCAAATCTAGTGTTTATGGAAAAACATTTGATTTTGGATGATGATTTTCTCGAGTTATCTCTTAAACGCAGGATATTCTCTTGTCAGGGAACACTTGACAATTTAATGAGGAGTGATTCTCACCAATTGGACTATTGTATGAAACTTTTAAAATGTGATTCAAATGCTTATAGTCAATTTATTGATATATTAATTGGAACAATGCAGAATCATATCGTGGATATACTTTTGAAAACATTGCCAATGGATTCAATGTAGATGGCTCCTCCGTCATTCGAAAGAGGTAACGTCACAGAGCTACTCCTCTCCCCATTTCCCCTCACTGAATTTATCCGTCAGCAGGAACGATCAGTTTCGTTTTAGCTGTGAGAGAGTTGACATCGGAAATCAATAATGTTCTATATATGTCCATTGTGCATGTACACTCTTGGCAGTTGGACTCAATGTGAGAATTGTACAATTATAGATGACTATAATGAAAAGTGTAAATTATGTAATCCTTGTAAATTTCATAGAGGCTATGCATTACAAATTAAAGGATGTAATTCATGTCTTGAAGAGATGTGTGACTCTCACCCTAGAGGGCACCTGTGCTCCAACTGTCACTATGATAAATGTGATCAGTGGGAGAATACTTACCCCGCTATCATTGGAAAGAATCCCAAACGTGATTTTAGTTTATTTCTACGAGATTGGTATCGTCGTGGATTTAAATTATTCTGGGAAGAGGAATCTGGTCTACGATTCAACTGTTGGGGTAACAAGACAATCTTGTTTCTACGTCATCGATGTGACTAAACTGCCTATTATGATTATAAACCAAGTGATTTTTACTTGGCAGTTCTCGAATATGATTCACCACTTAAAAACATTGCATATGATATTGCTTCAAATAGACAGATTGAAACTCGTGAATTTCATAATATGAATGCAAATAGTATCATTGACTATACAAAGAGATATGACAAAAGTGAAGTTACATTGTACTGTAGAAAATGTGACCCTGACTTTGCAGTCAATCAAGATCAATGATTTGGATACAGTGAATCCAAATGATTTACCGGCATTAGTGGTTCACGACAGTTGCCTATACACCGATAAAGAAATCTAAATTTAAGATTTAAAGACATTGTTGTATATATATGCATTTTATTAATAAACAAATTCACAAACATTTTTAAGCATTTTACTCTTAGGGCACTTAAATCAATACCATGTAGGTCTGAGAGGATATTTTCAACTATAAAGTCATTCAGACGTGGATTTTCAACATAAATGTGGAGAAACTGCTTGTAAGTATAGCCGCGACATCGGAACACAAAATATAGTAGTGCATGGAAGCCACAGCTTTTAGTCGTTAGATCCTGTACCCTCTTCTAATTTTGAATAATAGTTTTCCCACTGCTCTCTAGATAGTTGCTGATGTGGGGCGTGTAGAATCCGTAGGGTAGGCCAAGAGGATCAAAAAATTCAATTGTCTTCATTGTTTGAAAGATACACAGCCAATGACACATGGATTTGTACTGGGACATGTAGGGGTCCATATTAAATACATTGATTATTTGACTGGTGTTCATGGCGCCAAGTCTAGTAGAACACTGAATTCGGGAGTGAATTCCCAATAGGTTTCATATCAATTTAGTAAGATTAGTGCAATACTCTCAGCCAATGGATCAGCAAATGTACACTCTAAACGCACAGTCCCCGTACTTACTAGACTCATATCTTGTGTACCAGACAAATCCAATACAATGATACCATGTGTTTTAGCAAACATTTCTTCGGTTATACCATTTTCAAATAGCTGAGAATCGTGATGTAGGGTTTGCATGGTCAACTCATATAATGTTCTATAGGATTTATTAAAAGATAGATTGTAGAGTGGGATACAATTTACTTTGCACACAAGAGATGAAAGTCCAAAAATCTCGAATTTTTGTGGACATTCAGTCCATGATCCTATTGCATTGGCGCTTTTTACAAATGCCAATGCGAGTTTTGACGGAATTTCACCATTAATAAAGGATGAATCGGTGAAGGTACGTGAGCCCAATGCAATATGACGTTGATTGGTGATTGTATGAGGAACAAGTAGTTTAATATTGTTGCCATTGGCTCTCAGTTTTTCCACTGCCAAAGCAACAGAACTCATGACCTGTTGTTTGCGTACATGAAGCATTGCCGAGGTGAGGGAGAGACTTACATCAGGATTGACAGCAAGTTCTTTTCTCAATCTGAAATTGGATGGTGCAAGCGTTATTTCTATATCCACTTTAACATTGGGCGGCAGCCATTGGGGTATATTAAATATTTAATGATATATGTTTCCAACTAGATGTAATTCAATAGTTGTAGCATTTTTAATTGCATCTGTACTATCAGTATTAGTAATATATTCATATCCATTGGAGGTGCCTCTCAATTCCTTGTATGACCTGGGTGTCATCAGCATGAATTGCATATAGCTTGTATAATTTGAGAGATTGTTGCTTGTGCTCACCAGCATGCCATTGATGTAGACACTTATTTGACGAAATAAATTATGTAATATACAATTTTCATAGGATATCCCCTCGGCTCGAATTGGCATTGTATTATCCGATTTCCGGACTTTCATTTGTAAATCTATAAATATTGAAGACATGTCCAAAAAGTCGTCTTCTTTGGAATAAATTTGAAAGTGGATATTATCGGAGAGGGGTTGTAGTGGATAAAATTGTTCATAGTATCCATGCTTGAAACTCACATCAACATTTTCTGCATTGAATAGATTCAATGAGGCGGGGATTGAAGGTTGAGAATCCTTATGCGGTAGGTAGGAAATTTTAGGAGAAGAAATCTAGTTTCGATCTAGCAATTTTCTTCCTGGGACTTCTTCTGTTTACAGTACGTGTCGGCTTTTTCCTTCTTTTCTTTGACAAGAGTGTTGGTGTCTTTCGTTTCTAGCCTGAGTAGAGATAGATGAGTGATGCGTTGTTTCTCGTTCTTTTTAAACATTTACCATTCTGTTTTAATTTTTCAACAAGAGCTCGTTCAGCGAACCAAAGATTTTCAGATTCACTTTTTTTTAAATCCTTGCCAGAGCTTCAATTGTATAGAGTAGAGTATGCAAAATCTGTCGCAGCCTGTACAAGATATTTTCTAGCCAGTGGTAGTGAAGAGCGAAACAGCTTAGCAAACCAACTGCCAAGACCGTAGCAAGAAGTTGACGTGCGACCTTTGTAATAGTCCATTCCATTGCCCTGTTGTCTTGGGCCAAGAGTATTAACATAGCAGTTAACTTCAGGACAAGTGAATACCACTTTTCTATTAGACATCTTGTTGAATTTGAACGATGAGATGAAAATGGCATGTAGTCACGGCCAAACCTTTTGAAATTGCTATGGGATCACCCAATTCAGTTCTTAGTGTTAACTGACAGAGTTCCAAATAGGAAGTGTTTACAGGAATAAACTGAAGATGCTTTATATTGTAGTGGTGAATATGTTCTTGACTGTTTTTTCGTTCAAGAACTCGTAGGAGGGGGACATTTGAATCACCAACCCGAGATGTTTACACAAATGAAGCGTAGAGAAATATACAAGTGTCTTTGGAGAAGGCAGGCGGGTAGTCAGCAAAAATGAAATTAGTGTTTCCGGCGCTTTTACCGTTGATTATATCGAGCTTAAAGCCAATAACATCCTTTAGGTTATCATTGAGAATAACCTTTTCGCTGGCAATCGGTGAACTAATGTAGATCTTGCCCTCCTACTTTGAATAGTTGAAATGAAAAGCTCCTTTTTTACGAGCGGAAATTCTTTTATTAATAGAACGACATAAATCGTTCATACAGGTGAGTTCCTCGTACGGTAATTCAATATATGGATAATCCATCCAATTGATCTTTTGAATTTGTTCTTGATCACTTGAGGAAGGTGGTGGCGGCAAATCATAGGGTCTAACTTTTATTTCATATTTACGATCCTTTCTCAGGATGTCATAGGAATTTTTGAGAATATATTCGACAAGAGCCACTTCATACTTTCCGTCAAATTTGATGGTGGGGGAGAGTTTCGTCCAAAAATCACTTGTTCTATTCAAGTCATTGCAGAGAGAATTGGAAACATTGGACATGAAAGTCACATGGAAATCATTGGGCATTGTTAATGTCTTCAGGACTGACTCAAGAATCAAAATCAGAGTTGTATCCTAGCCAGCGAACAAGCAAGTGTCTCTTGCTCATACTAGTACGACTCTTTAATATCTTTTCAAGTTGATAAATTTCACTAGTGTTTCTAACTTTTTGCAGTTCATGTTCATAAAAACCGCCAAGAATCTCATCATCTTTGGTGTCTCGCAGTCGATAGGTCGTGGGCTCGGTATCCAGGATTTTGGACACTTTGAAAAGTTCGGTGCTTCATAAATAATTCCCTTTTTCAAAAATATTGGTGGTTCTATTAATTCGAACAGTATCACCAACATTGCATTTCTTCTTCACATTTTTTTTCTTTTCCATCATTGGAATATTGATTTACAAAAGCATCAAATGTATTTTCACTGTAGTGAACATCCCGAGGGCTTGAGTTGGACAGAGATCAATGGGGTCGATGGTTGTATATCTGCCTGATTTTATCTAAATCATGGATAAAAGCTGGTGTATTTTTTAGGGTACAATATCTTGAAATTAATAGACGAATCGTTCTTATTAATCGTTCAGCCAATGCAGCCTTTATCGGGCTGTGACTATGATAAAGTGTTGTATTATATTTCAATAGAACCTTTTGCACATGGGGATTAACAAATTCACTGCCACGATCCGATTGAATTTTTCTATACGAATCCTGTTCAAGAATACTTTCAATGGCCAGGAGCAACTTCAACACCTCTCTTTGATCGCAGTGGAATGGCATAGGCATAGCGACTAAAAACACTGATTGCCACCAGAATATAGTTGTAGGGTGCATTGTGACGTTGTTGAATTGTGTCTAAAGTTAAAAGATCCGTTTGTATTATATGCAAAGCGAAAAAGGCTTTAGTTTGTCGATATTGTTTACCGCGAAGCCTGTGATTCCGATGCAGTGTGTAACGTGGCTCATTTTCCAGATACTCTTTTGCTTTTTTCAATGTGGGGGTGCCGGAGACAGCTTTAGAAAGCGTTTTCGGAGAACTTAAACTTCCCGCGTCACCAATATTTTCATAAACTCCTTTCAGAACTTCATCCATTGTGAACGCAAACACGTAGTGTAATGTCCACTCCCCTTTTGCACACCGGAGGGTGAATCAATTCGTCTTCGCGTTTGACTGGCAGCCACAGGTGTTGTAAAATCAGTGCTGCTAGTATTTTCAAATATTGAATCTTCTTCTTTTTTTAAATGGTGTTGGCGTTGTTGGAGCTCTATATTCTCTTAGTTTCTTTAGAATTTGCTTATTGCCAATAAGACTTTTGGGGAAGTTTGATACACTTAGAAAGGTGTATAGATTATTGTCAATGGATAAAAGTCCTTTACGATTCGCCACCATATCACAAATTAAATCAACTAGATTATAACTTTTTCCATGAATTATAATTCGTTTCCCTGTGCTGTCGACTTGAACTTGATGTTCATCAGCAGTTTCCAATATGAGATATGATAATACTCTTTTACTCTGTTCTCGATAGGTCAGTGGCAACAGGTTTCCAATTTTCGATACAATCGAATTCAATTCCTTCTCCTTTGATTGTGCAGAATCTTTAGGAGATGATTCCTGTTTAGAAGGATCGGTGGCAGTGGCGGCGGGTCTGTCACGATAAGGATAACGTTTTTCCACACTTCGCAATGAATCTTGAAGTAAAAGCAGTTTTTTGTCATCGGCAATATTCTTATCATTAATGAATTTGCTTAGATTGTCTTCAAAATATTCAACAGGCGAGAGGACAAGTTCAAATGGTGTCAATTTATAGGGTTTTGCCATTCTCTAGAGAAAACTGTTTACAAGTCCTGCAATTATTGGCAGTAAGTGTGAAAAAGCTACCGCCCGCTTGAAGGAGACGTTTTCTTTTAAAAATTTTCCCCTTGTTTTTACAAGCCAAGGCTCGTACAGTGGAACGATGTTGCTTTGTCTGTTGTCTAACACCTTCTGGTAGTTGAACATTGCCCTCAGTTAAATTTAAACAAAGTTCAGATATTAGATTAATGAAATCATTGTCAACACCATGTTTGAGTATGGCCTTCCTAAGCAAGGTTTTGAAGTGCTGAAAACGGAAAATAAATGCTGTTGTTCGTGTAGTTTCTTCAGGGTCATAATGGCAACTAATAGCCTTTTCTACTGTTCACCGGAAGATATACTGTAATTTCATTGTTGAAAATGTCGGTGACTACATGTAGATCCTCGGGCGTGCTCTGATTAAGATCCAGCAAAATGTAACCGTAGGGCTTGCTAGTCGCCTGAGTGTACGCCGACAACAGAAATTTTGGAGCGCCGGGGTATATCTGTTTATTGAGAGTTATGAGCGAGCTAGAATCACGAACAGCTCGATAGATAATATAGACGGTGCAATTCAAAGCAAGGGTTCGCATACATTTGCTCTGATAAAACAGATTGTGTAGAACTAGGGTTATGGAAATGTGTTCATGATGGGAGCGAACAGTGAACAGTTGTAGTATTTCCTGTGAGAACGGTTCAATGGATTCAGCCAAATCATCAATAATCAGCCATGAGTTTGGTTCAATACTATTGAAAACATCAAGTCCCCGTATGAATTGTATTGGTATGGTTGTGGCAATAGCTTTTATTTTATCATAGGACTCCTGCCAAATACTATAGCAATAGTAGATTTTTTTCGGTTTTTCCAAAAACATTTTATCGCAATTTTTAATTATTTTAGTTAAAAGTGTTGTTTTCCCCGACATTGAGGGCCCACACAGAAACGATCTGAAGGGTGTTTTAAATTGGTACATGCCGTTGATAACAGTCGGACTACAACTAACTGTAAATCATATGTGTTCAATGAATAAGTATTAATTTTCACATTGATCAATCTATTCAAGAACAACAAAAAACGATATTTCATGGCAGCATTTATTTCGGCACTGCATGAAAACAAATATTTGTTCAACGTGAACTGCAACGATAAGAATAACACTTGTTCAACAAGAACAGTTGACAGTATTTCATGGCAGCATTTATTTCGGAAATACATGAAAACTATTGGATCAACGTGAACTGCAATGATAAAAATAACACTTTATGTTCAACATAAAAATAAACACTTTTTGTCCATGAAGAGCAACACTTATTGTCTTTAAAAACACTTTTTGTCCATCATCAACACTTTTATGTACAACATCAGCACTTATTGTCTTTAAACACTTTTCTATACAACAACAACAACAAGAGCACATGAAAAAAACACTTGAAAAAAAAACACTTGAAAATTCTGAACTAGCACAGTTGAACATTACAGTGAATTTAAAGGTGGGGTCCCCCCCCCAGGGCCACGGGGCCGAAGTCCGGCCGGCCGCAGGAGGGACCCCCCCCCCCCCTGGGCGGCCGCTGGAAGGCCCCCTCCCCTCCCCCCCGGGGGGCCGCGGTGGAAAAACAGTACACAATAGTTGTCCGGTCACTGCTGCTGCTACAGGTTAGGTTGAGATTGGGTTAGTTGAGGTTAGATTAGTTAATTTATGAACGGGTCGAGTGGTTAGTTGGAGCATTTAATTTATGAACGGGTTGGTGGTGGTTAATGGTAGGGTTAGTTCAGGTTAGGTTAATTTATCCAGACCAAGTTGATTGCGATAGTCTATGCATTCAACTCGGTCTGAAATACGGTAGTGACCATGAGGCAGGACACTCACACCATTCTCGAGCACATAGACTTTGTCGGATATACACGACTTTGCATTCTTTTCTACTCTCACAGTATAATTTCTATACTGTAGAGAGCGAATTGCAAGCACTTGTGCTCTCGGCACTAGGCTACTTTCTACACAGTCTCTGTACACGCTCATGTTGAAATTACTCTTTACAAAATGTGTAGGCACCCCTTTACACGCCTGCTTTTCATCCCCACTATGTGTTTCAACGCAATAAACTTTGGGACCCGTGAACACCCCCCTGGATATCAAATCACTCCCCGTCCCGGATTTTAACATTAATAGTTGGTTGGGGGCTTGACTTTTCACCAACTCGGGGTAGGGGGATGGATTCCAGTTGGTGAAATCCATCTGCGAGATGATGTGTTCCCCCTTTCCTAAATTACCCAATAAATCTTCAGTCCCATTTACCTTTAACAGCAAAGAATCTGTATCCCCATAGTAAACTTGAACCTCCCCCTCCCGTGGCCAGGGCACCATGCAAAAATTTTCTAAAAACGACAGTAAGAGCCTTTCGGAAATTCCCATTACTGAACGGCCGCCCGGTATATTTTTGTTCAGTGCCACATTTTTCTTTCACCTGTGTATAAGAACCAAGTTAACCTTTATGCTTGTGACTGATGTACAATTGGGGTCGTCAATAATTCGTGCCCACTCTAGAGGGTTAGTCACGACGTGACATCGAGATCTGTTACGAACGCTTTCACACATTTTGCCAAACGCTGAATTTAGGATGAGTTTATACATTTCCTTCTCCACCTTTGAATTTGCCCTTGAACTTTTATTGACAAAGGTATTGATAAACATTTTTAAATAAGGCCGCTGATTGAACTGTATGACCCTATGTATTTTGGGGATCTTGAAACCGTTGCTCACCATCCAACGCAAAAGAACATGCTGAACAACTATATTCTCCTTAGGGTCCAAATCAGCAATCAGTTTCTGTTTGGAGGGAGTCCAGTGCATTCCCATATCCTCAACCAATGATCGATTGTAGGAGCTCAGAGAGTCCCTGCTCATCGGTCCATTGAAACAGGGACAAACCAAATTTTTGAGTCGTGAAGCGCCAGCGGGATGTGCCCGTCAACTTCAAATAACCATCCTTGTGGCCCATGGTCCTCGACGGTGGTAATGTCGGGTAACTCACAAGAATTCTCAAGCCATTGATAGTTCCCACACAGCAAAGAGTAGTGAGACATTACCGAGGGGTACAATGAGTTCATGTCAAAGAACACTGCATTTGACTTTGTACCGGTGC
This sequence comes from Artemia sp. Qi Xiang Cuo, assembly GCF_049724085.1. NCBI lineage: Eukaryota > Metazoa > Arthropoda > Branchiopoda > Anostraca > Artemiidae > Artemia > Artemia sp. Qi Xiang Cuo. Next base: position 61,627,466 of record NC_142810.1, read on the forward strand.
TTTGTCCGCTCGGATCGGTTGGTAAGACGCGGTCCCCATGAAAAACATACCCTCCCCGCATTGAACGCTCTAAAAAAAGGTGCTGATCTACGTTTGTGATTAGGCCTACTTCCTCCCTACTAATTATTAAAATTAAATCCATCAGCAAATGTGGATTAGAAAAAGAATATCCTATATCTAACCCGAACTCAGGATAGATTTGGTCTGTATTCTTACAGACTATGTCCAATAGAGTTAAAACATCACTGGCCAAGTACATTCTACAGTAATGCCACGTCTTTTTAAAATCCCCCTTAGACCACACCTTCTTGGCAAACTCATACTCCTCGGCTGTGCATTCACTGCTGGTCAGTGAATTGTAAAAAGCTTCAATGGGAGGTAGTTTCACCTCACTTAAGCGAGCGCCAGAACAGTAATAGTCGTATGCGTATATACCTTTGCAGGTCAGCAGGTCATACATTTTACCGTCTGGAAGGTGTTGTTTAGGCAAGGGAAAGCTTTCAAAATTGTCACTTTTTTGCACTTGAATCAATTGACTCAATACCTTGAGAAAAAAACTAAATGAATCAAAAAACCTGATTTTATTACAGCACATATGCTCATTATCCACTACCTGCGATTTCAGTTCGAGAAACAGCAACTTTTTGGCTGATTTGGGAATAATATTATAGGTAAATGAACTATTTACCCATGGAATATCTACGCCCCCTCCCTCCCTATGCATACGTGCCAGTGCTGGCAAAATAAATTTGAAATCATAATTTGAGTTGTGGATAATAACAGGGATAAAAAACTGCTGGCTAACATTTAAATTACACGATTGATGCGCAACCCCCCGAAAATTACTACCCCCAGACGATATTTCCTTCCACACATGGTCATGATCTCTGACTTTCCCCCTCCCCCCTCATTTCCCTTTAGTCCCCTTATCCTCCTCTACACACTCCCCCTTACAAACCCCACAGATTTTTTGATTTTTAATAGCGAGAAGATCCTCTGTAGACAGCACCATAGGGTAAAGGGTATTTAGCAAACGATAAATAGCACCATTAGCCGTGCCAATTAGTTTAGTCAGTGCCTTGACCATACACTCCCCCTCATCCAATGTTTCTACTATTTCTAACAACCGCATGGTGTTAGAACTGTCTCTTTGCGCATGAGCATAGGAAACTGCAGAAGCCTGCTTTTCTTTGATTCGATTTGGAAATCGGGGATCGTTCACCTCCACCAGCTTAGCTTCACAGTCTAAAGATATTTTGTTGAACTGGAGAAGGGAGTTCTGGAAATTTTTAAAGCATAAAATGGCCCTATCCCCTGAAACCGTTTCCACTGTCTGGTAGCCATGTCGACTACAATGCCTCATGTGATTTTGCAACTTTAATTCAGTCCAAAATCTAGAGAGACATGTCGGACAGTAGAAACATACCCCCTTATTCTTACCCTCCCCCAGAACTCTACTAATGTATGTGATAGGATTAAAATGGCCAATTGAATCAGCAGGGTCACTAGGTGGTGTGTATAACAACCAAACCCAGTGTCTGACCAAATCAATTGACTGGCCCCTTACGGGGAAGACCACTCCTTTCTTTTTAGAAAAACCCCCATCTTCAAATTCAGTTTCATACTGAACCACAGTAACGCCGATATTTAAATGGGCATTAGCCCTTTCAAAAACATCAATGGATCGAAGCGTTACTGGGTATTTTCCTTCTAAACAAGAGAAATCGACAATGGGGAAATTGGACCCGTCCTTCCCATGTACAGCCCAGTGATCTAAATTCGTCTTGGTAGCGTCATCTGCTAGAAGCTGAAATGCTGATATGAGGAAAGCATACCTGAAACATTTTTGACCTGTTTCAAAACAGATCTTCTGGACACCGCGACAACCTACTAGATCTGGATTATATTTTAATTCTATTGCCCTCCCTCCCCCATGTCCCCCGCTTAAAATAAAATATTTCTTAAATTTACATATATTTATACTTAAATTTTCAACAAAAAGAACTAGAGACCCACTCCCATTTTCATTAAAGTTCTCGAGATGCGTTATAATTTGACCTACCCAATCCATGAAAACACCCTCAAAATTTTCTAAATTCAGATAAATTATGCGCATCTCGGAGTGTATATAATGATAATAAACTTCACTTTTCCCCTCATTTAAATAAAAAACCTTTAAAACAATAGAAACCTTAATTGAATCCCTCCCCCACAATTGAATTTGGTTCTCCAGTAGTGCACGAATTTTATCTAAATAGTCATGCACAATTTCTACGGGATCAAACACAAATTTTACCCCCATAAGTGAATTAAAAGGGTCTCCAAACGTCGCAGTGTAAACAACTATTGCATTTAAAATTGTGTTCGATAATTAAAATCAGGAAAAGTTGTACTCCCCTCCCCCGCTTGTATATCATCCCCTCCCCCTCCCCCAAGTTTTTGGACAATATCCGGGGTATGTTACACGTCAGGTGTTTTAAGTGGACTCGGTAGGGTATAGGAGGTGGGAGGAGGAAGAGGGTTCCCCGCTAAGTCATTTTTAAAATCATGTAGAATCTCTTGTGTATTTTGGCTCACGTCCCCCCCCTGTTCGACTCCGCTATTATCTTCATTTAAAAGAGAATCGCTTAGAAACTCATAAATAGTTACCGGTACTTCCAGTACAGAGTTACTGCCTAGGGACTTTTTCGTGCAATACAACCAGGAGCTCTTACCCTCACCAGCTGATGATGAAAATTGTGAATAATGGAACAAAGATCGTACAACCAATAAATTAAAAAAAGCTTATTTTCAGTGTTAAAATTCTCCCTACTGTTTTTAAAATTTGGATTATTATTTAAAGTCAGCGCTTAGTAGTAGCATTTGGTTAATTCATCTGAAAGCAGTCAATTTCCAACTTAATATATTTACAATCTAAAACAACGCTTTACATAGAAGGCGGCAATTTGTTCAAAAAAAGAGATAGTCAAATATTTAAACAACTAAAACTATAATAATTACGTGCAAGTTAATTTTTTTTTTTTCGCGGCGCTTTTCGGGCCCGCAACGCTTCCCCGCGGCGCTTCTCGGGCCCGCGGCTCATCCCGCAGTGCCTCCCACAGCGCGTCCCGACCGGCTCCCATAAAATCTTTACATAATGCCCGTCAAAAGTTGAAATATTCGCTTAGACTGCATAAGTCACTATTTTGCTTTAATTCCACACAGATTCAGTGAACTCATGAGTTTAATTTTTGTAACCTATCGCGCGCGAGTGTTCTGATTTCCAAGATATAACCTCAGACGAGGAAAATGCCGGGAACCGTTAGCTTGGTTTCCCCTCGCTAAAATCTATGCAATGGTTTGTAAGCTATTTTCAGTGCAAATTAGAACGCCAATATGTGCAATGGATAAAAGGAATAATCTCTCTTAAAACTATGTGAAGAATAGCATTCACAGAGTTTCACAGGTACCTAAAAATATTCGCTTATGAGATAGTGGCGAAGAGATAGGGGGAATTTCATAGAAAATAGCAAAGATTAGAAAAAAATAGCATTTTGAGTTTCAAAGGTTTTTATTATTAATTGAATAGAAATTACATAAGAATATTCGCTGATGAGATATTGACGCAATCGCAAAAGAGAAAATAGCAAAGATTAGAAAAAAGGGGAGCGGTTTCTTTGCAAAAAAATTACATTAGATGTATCCGAAGGAGGGGGGGAGAAAACAATGGTTGGGGGTGAGGGGTTAATATTTTAATATCTCGCTGAGATAAGTTTATATTGGGTTGAAAAATAGTGAAAAGAAAAAACATTGGAAGAAATAGATATATATATTTATATAATATAGGTAGGAAAAAAATGCTCACATTTCCAAATCCTGGCTGCACTTGGGTGCCGGATGGTCCAGGTAGTGCGTGTTGGAGGGCAAACGGGGCGGCAGCGCTATGTTCTTGCGCAGCTGTGCCAGCAATGTCGTGGGCTTGCATAGATGAGTCAGCAAGGTTCACCATCCTTATGGCCCATTTTCTTTTTGGTTTATGCCCAGGCTGTATGGGGGCTAGCACTGTTGGGGCTGCCTCACTCTCTCTTGCTCTGTTACTGGGTGGCGGTGACGGACATTCTTCACAATTTGCCTTAAAGAAGAGAAAAAATTTAGTATCGAAATAATTCCCCCCTTTTTACAGAAAGAAAGTTAGTTTCCTCAACCGCATAGTTTTGTCTATAAAAGTATTTATCACTAAGAAAAATCCCCTGCGACGGCGTTTTCAGTAAATCAAAAAGAAAAAATATACGGAACTCAGACCACTAATGATCTTTTAATTTAGTAAAAAAGGCTTATTCATCGACATCCCGACCTACCCTTACTTCTCTCGCACATATTGGTTTTCATTTTAAAATATTGTTAACAGCCTTAAGGCCTGTCAACCCCCCCTCCCCCGTTCACTAATGTCCGAAATATATTTTTGGTAATTTTTTGTGGAAATAAACATGTTTCACCGAGTCCCCAGCAAATAAAGGTTACGAGTCCAAAAGCTTAATATACAGTAATATCTGTTTGATTAAACCTGCGTCAATTTGATAAAGAAAAAAACAAATCCTTTTTATCGTTGAAAGCTTTTGGTTAAGTCGCTAACGTTAAGGATTAACAAGCAGTATGTGAATTTGTGGGGTATCTGCTGTTTAAATCATCGCGGAAAATTTTTTTTAAGTAAAGTAAACGGCGATGGTGGCTTAAATGGAAACAGTTAATTAATAGCTATTATGGGATAAACAGAACTTGATTGTCGCTTTTTGATAGGCTTACAGAAAGAATAAATTTATTGAAAAAAGAGAAATATTTCTATTAGCAAGAATTATATCTGTAAAAACTGTGTGGGGGGGGGGTTGAGGGGGTTTAGGTAATAAAAGAACATATTTTATGTTTCTTAGTGACTATAAAGATTGCATGGTGGTTAGGTTTGTGGGGAAGGGGGTACTTACCTAAATATACTAGAGGGTGACCAAGGAAAATAATTTTATTTTGAAAATAAAAATGTATTAAATCAGAATTTACATTGCTAATTGTGGCTGCCAAGGCTTCTAATTCATCAAATTTATCCATTGTTGTTTGAACTATGTCAAAATACTTTCTGATAATTTAATCACATTGCATACCCGTTACATACGAAATCTCAAGGGTGAATTGTTATGTAACAGGGAAAATCATATGTAAGCGAGCCTCTGATTGGCTGAGAAAGGATATGTATCCGACTCGCTAATTGGCTGAGAAGGAAACACGTGATCTAACTGTTTCCAGGATTCCATTAGGTCTTGCGTACACATGACCAAAACAGCAACAAGATCTTGAAGGAAGTGTCATTGACCCGGTTCCCCATTAGACTCAATAACCCATCAAAGTGAGAAAGTTACTGTTTTTTCATTTTCACTTACAAAAACCATTAAACAGACATAAATTGATGTTGACATCCATTAAAGTGAGAAAGTTCCTGTTTTTTCATTCTCACTGACAAAAACCATAAAACAGACGTGAATTGTTGTTGACATCCATGAAAAACATCAAATAAATTGACCATCGACCTTGGGAAAAAGAGGTCATTGACCCCATTAACCACGTGTTCTCCCTAGGGACTCTATGCCCATATTTGGTGTGGGCGTGGGACTATAAGATAGCCTTTTACTACTGTCCTGCAACTATGTCTTTAAGGATATTGGGCATCTCGAACCCCCGCAATTATGCTAAACTATGGATTCTTACAGAAAAAAACGAAAAGTTATAAAATATTTTTTTTTTCATGAAAATGACTTTGTCAACAAAAAACGAACATAAATTCATCTAAAAAAAATTTTTCCACAAAAAAAGCTTTTCAAAGAAAAATAAAGAGCTCCATTAAGCCAAAAAAAGGCAGAAATGAAGTCAAGTAATCATCCAAGCGTAAAACTATCACAAATCACTATCAATAAATAAATTAAACTCAAAATTAAAAAAAAATAGAATAAATAGCCGAATCAAACTCGAATCAAGCAAATATTAGCAGTAGTAAGGCTGATAACCCCCGTGCCTTCTCAAGACCAGAACATAATTTGCACTTTACTGAAAACGAAATATTTTAAATTTTATTACTTTTTTACTTAAATAATAAAAAAAAAAATTTACGCTCACTTTTTTTACCTTTTTTTATTTTAAGGAACACATATTAGCATAGGGATATTAAACTGACAATCCACCGTCATTTGTTTAGTTTTTTTTTCAGTAAAGCCTAAGTTATGTTCTGGTCCTGAGAAGGCATGGGGGGTTGCCAGCCCTAGTAGTATTATATTTTACTCGTTTTGAGTTTGACGATCTATTTATTACAATTTCTGTTCGTTTTGAGTTTCATTTAATTGTTGATAGTGATTTGTGGTAGTTTTACGCTTGGAAGATAATTTGACTTTATTTCTGCCCATTTTTGGATTAATAGAGCTCTTTACTTTTATTTGCAAACTTATTTTGTGGAAAGTTTTTAAAAATTAATACAAATATATGACACCGTCATTCAGCCAGGAGGATGGCGCCCCCTTGCCCCTACCCCTTATGGGCGCCCATGCTGTCTCCTTTTATCCCCCTCCTAGTCTTTCCTATACTAGTTCACAACCACAAGGGGATCATACCGTCCCCTCAGTGATTCTGTTTGTTTTTTCAATTGGCTCTTGGTTCTCCAAGGAATGTTGTTCCAACATTTATGATCTAAATAGTCTTGATGTCAAAATCCTGACTTTCCACTAAACACGGAATAACAATTATATGGCTCATTTTCCCCCAAAAAAGTAAAAATAAGCTCTAACGACAAACCATATATAAATGATCATATCAAATGCTAGTCCTGAAAAAAATTAACTTATTTAAAAGAGGTAAACTAGAGGAAGCAAATAATTTAAGAAAATACTTAAAAAAACAAATTAAAAATCTGCCAAAACTTATTACAAAAATAAAGTTAAAGACTTATGCCAGGATAAACACAAATATAGGTATTCCCAAATCAAAATACTTGCCGGCAAGAGACCATAGCCACTAAAATTTAATTTAGATGAACCTGCAAAGACAACATTAAATAATCTGAACGAGTTCCTTGCTTCATTTATCCAAAGCCTCCGTCCCCTATCATATGTAACTCCTAGCGTTGCAACCCCTTTAATCTCTCTAACATTTCCCCGTTTGACATGGTAAAATAGACGAATTTAAAAAATCAAGCACTTGCCCACTGGATATTCCTGTCCCACTTATTAAAGCCTTCGGCAATTACCTCTCAAAGCCCCTTTCTATTCTTTTCAATTAATGCATTCAATCTGAACTATTCCCTTCCCTTTGGAAACAATGTTTCACAACTCCAATAAAAAACGAAAACAGTAAGCCTGGCTTTAACGGCATTCGTCCTATCTCTATGACTTTTATTTTTTCAAAATTATATTAAAGCTTTCTTACGGACCGGCTCAGGAACCAAGTGTATCCCCTCGTTGATCCTACGCAGTTTGGATATCTTAAATCTAAATCATTCTCACGTTACCTTGTCCACCTCGTTGACTCCTTCGGGAGACTACCTAAGAGACCAAACACCTGGCTAAACCTAGTTTCTTTTCACCTACAAAGGGCTTTCGACCTGATTAACCATAATATCTTGATAGAAAAACTTCTCGAAGAATCCCAGATCAAATCAATTTTAGTCAAGCTCGTTGCCACATTTCTTTCAAACATATCACAAGCAGTCAAATATAAAAATTGCTATTCAAGCCACCTTCGTATTCACAATGGTATTCCCCAAGGTACTGTTCTTGGCCCCCTTTTCTGTCATGATCAACAGCCTTTCAATGGATTATCCTGACAGGGGGAAATTTTCCGACGACCTAACGGTTGTAGAGACGTGTTATACAAACATTTATAGCAATCCAATGGGTCTCTTGATATGACGGTTAATCCTTGTATATCCACCAAAGTATCTGTCAGTTTCTTCAAGTACCCTCCTATTTTCCCTCATCCTATTCCTCCTGAGATTTCAGTTAATTCTCTTGAACTCCTAGGTGTTACCATAACTTTTGATTTGAAGTGGGACACCCATGTAAATAACATCCTCCGTCAAGCAAACTTGTCACTATCTCTTCTGAAACTTCTGAATAAATTTAGTTGCCACCCATCTCACTTACTAAAGGTATATGTTTGTTTTGTACGTCCTTTGGTCGAGTATGCTTGTCCTGTCTGGTTTGCGGGCCTCTCATTTAAAGCAACCAAAAACATCAAAAATATTCAAAATAGAGCCTTGAGGATTATTTATAAGGAAGGCAACATCCCATATTCATACCTCCTTAAAACTTCAAAACTTGATACCCTCAAGTCCAGAAGAAAAAGTCCAGAAACCCTAGCACTGAAAACCTCTTTCCTAGCCTCCTCTCACCCATAAGAAATCGCCACCCCCGTTTAGTATCCCAACCCGTCACCATCCCTTCTCCCATACCCTTTTCTGCCTTACGTTATAAAAAAAACTTTTATTCACTTTTTTAATAATAAAATCAACCAAAATCATGAGCCGTAAGTTTTCCAAAAATTTAAATTCTTTTGTAGGTTTTATATTATTTTTTTATTTTTGAAAATTTGGTGATTTGATTTGTTATTCTTTTTATCTTTTTATAATATGACCTATAAATTATTTTATAATTAAAACCTATATTAATGACTTTTGTAATTTTTATTTTCCGACTATTGTGAGAAAGCCATCATAACCTGACTAAATTGTAAAAAAAAAGCAAAGACTATGACTTTTGGGTAATGGTAAAAGTAACGAAGCATTAATTTTCTTTGTGTAAGAAAAACAAAGCAAACGTTGTGAAATCAGATTTGAATAACAATACCCTTGATTAAACAACGTCAATAAAATGTAAATAAACCGAACCGCTCTAAAATCGAGAGCTCAGCGGCTAGAATATTACGCGACATTAATCACATGACAAGATATAGAAAAAAAACAGAGTTTTTAAATAGAGAAAACGGAAACCAACTTTTTGAACAAAGAATTATTATTAGGATTATATCAAAACTGGCCTTTCGCCAATGGGAGACAAGAATCACAAAATAAGACAAAGCTCAAAATAGGGGTTCGGGAACGGAAAATAGGCAGTCTTTTTTTGGAACTAACTACGAGTAACTGTTTTACTTGGTAATTAATATAGGCTACCACTGTCTGTATGAATTCCCCTTTGAAGATAAACTTTGAGATAAGAAGTAAACCTCTGAAAGATCTCTGTCACCTGAATATAAATTTAATACGTATACAGGAGACATAAGAAAAAAATTAGTCCTGAAGTCAAACATTTTGCTATAATTTGGTGATTTGGGTTTATAATTCGGTAGTATTTTCACTTAGCCAAGGCTTGATCCATTTAGACAAAAAAAGGCATTTTTAAGGTTAGAATAAGCTAAAATTAATTTCTTCCCAGATTTTTAAACTTGTAGAAGAAGCTTCGAATAACCGAGGGTTGAAAGAGGGGAAGGAACCTTAACCAAGAAGTCAACGTTTGGAGAACCTTTTGTGTTTCCCTTTTTCAGCCTAGAGTTCCTTGGAACTTAGCTTGACTTTTATAAAGACCTTATACCCAAAAAATTGGAATTATCGGACAACAACATTACTTTTCCCCTTGTGCAGTCTTCAGACGTTTATACGAATGAGAAACCTATTCCCTCTTTAATCATTCTTTCATTTCGTTAAACCCGTTCAAACTGTTTATACAAAAGCGGCCTCAAAGTTTATACAGATAGGTTAGGTAAAAGGGGAATAATATTGTCAATCTAAGAATTTCCAGACCTTTATGTCCAGATATATTCAATTAAGAGTTTTTACCTGCTAAAGTTAAAGCTTATTAAAGGTCCAAGGAACACAAACCCCTTTTTACAAGAGATAAAAATAGGATCTCTTGGTTTGGGTTAATAAAATAAATTGGATGTGGTCCCTTTCTCCCAAAAAGCCATTGCTCCCACCCACCCAGGAGTCCCTACTTCTCTATATCAAAGTCAAATATCACCAGCCTCAAGAGTCATAGTCCCTACTCCAAACTTGTAAATAGTGCTAAAAACCCACCTTTTAACCCTGACCCCATTCTGAAAAATATCTTGGTATGCTACTCGGTTTAAGTTTCCCAAGTTCCTATTTACCAATGCCAAGAGCCAAAACTTCGAAAAACTAACCGAACTCGAGGGTATCAAACAGCTTGATTCTCTATACAAGATTGACATAGCAGTGGCTTTCCAGCATATTCTTAGCCATGTAGGCCTCCACTATAACGAAAAAGTGAACATTCTTGCCGCAGAGACTGCAAAGTCGATCAACCCACAGCTTGCTCAAAATAATGCAATCGCACTAAGAGATGCAATTAGAAACTACCATCCTTATAGAAATCCTCTTCCTGCTTTGGCTCCAATTTTCAAAGAGCCCGAAATAAATCGTGCGTACCTTAAAATATAAAGCTTAGCAGTAATACTGAGAAGAGAAGAATTCAGATGGAAGCAGTATAGTGACCCAAATTGTAGACTCTGCAACTTGACAGAAGAAACTTTGAATGAACTGCAAGTACTCCTGGAATTTATAAACTGCATGCCCTATCCCAAAATTTTAAACTTCCACCAGATATTAACCTGATTGTGGATGCTCCCTTGCCAGGCTCCATTGAAAAGAGGTTTTACAGAGAGGCAATTGATGTGTTAATGAATTTAGATGTTCTTTGAGTGAGTAATATCTTCCGAAGTATTGTAACCTTTTAATGAAGAGGGGTCGACAAGACAAGCAGAAGAAGGGGAGCGTCTTGTTGCAAGAGCCGTAGAGGTACCTTCAGAGTTTACTCTTAAATTGCAGGGAAATGGTAGAAGGACCCTACACTTCCCTTTTTTGGCCCTTATTAAAAAGCCATTTTAGTTCCCCCCCCCCCCCTTGGAAGAATATAAATTTAATGACATGGAGGAGAATCCACCAACTTGGAGGCCAGAAAGACACCAAATGATTGAGTCCAAGTGATTTCTAATGAAGAAGAATAAAACTGCAGTTATACGCTGACGGTAGCCCGTGTAGGATTCCAGGTGCTTTTTTTAAGAAGAAGAAGAAGAAGTATCACTGAAATTCAGAATATTTATATCATAGCTGTAACAGAGGTTCAGGCACAAACCCCTGAGTTGGAGTATAAAAAATGCTCCAAGCTCATTAAGCTTTGCTCTTTTGACCACCCTCTTGGAAAAAAGGGGAGGTATTTTGTTCTTTGCTCAAAATAACCTTCAGCCGAAACTTATTTCCACTCCTAACCTCTCTGAGCATGATGAAATCCCCTAGCTTAGTCTAAGGTAAAAGGTTCTTCCCCATCCTTTTAATATAATAGTAGCAACAGTAGCAACAGTAGTAGCAACAAACCAAAAACGTAAATTTATTGACCAAAAACGTAAATTTATGCAGCAATTACAGACTAGTATTGACTTTGTTTTATCCATGTATCCAAATGGTGGTAATTTTTTTTGCTATGTGATGCAAATGACCTCAAGATGAACTCTATTTGTGCCTGTCTTAATATTAAAAAATTACTTAAAATTCAAACAACAAGAGGAAATACGTCCCTTGAAGTCATTTGTTCTAATATGAATAAGTTTTACAGTTCCCCCCAAGCCCTGCTTCCATTAGGTGGCAGTTACCATTACTGTCTCCAATGGGTGCCCATAGGCTGAATTTTAGAGGGGGCTTACCTGATCTAATTGGCACTTCCAGTGCTGCATAATTGAAATCTCAAGACAAAATATCATAGGCAGCGCGATAGTGCTGCTTAAGTAAAGAGAGATGTGGGTACAATATATTGTTTTTATTTAGACCAGGGCACTTTTTATAGAAAGAAATGTCATAGGAACTTCAAAAAGAGCTCATGCACGGCAACCAGCTCCCCCACCCCTAAGTCAATCACTTCCCCAAACACATCCAATCAAAATTTTTAGATAGCCATTTTGTTCAGCATAGTTTAAAGGTCCGGAAAGTATGACTCTGAGAATGAAAACCCTCCCCCCACAACCCTGAGAGCAAGGGTGGTAAGTTATGCCTTGGAGGGATATAAGGTGTTTTATAAAAAGGCTGGTTGTTTAAACCTCAGAGGGGCCTTATTTGATTGGTAATCAGAAGTTCTACTGGCTTTTTTAACAGTCAAAAGTGATTGGAGATCAACCAGCCCCCCTCCCCCATACACCAATCATTTCCCCAAACATTGTCAATCATAATTTTTTAGATAGCAATTTTGTTCAGTGTAGTTGAAAGGTTCAGAAATTCTGTCTTTGAGGATAACCCCCCCCCCCCATATAGTCCTCAGGTCAAGGCCTTTAAGCTACGCCCTGGGGGCATATAAGGTTGTTATAGAAATAGTGGCTGTATAAGCTTGAAAGAGGGCTCATTGGATTGGTAATCAGAAGTTATAGTGCTCTTTTTAAGAGTCAATGTGATTAGAAGGCAAATATCCCCCCCCCGCACACACACACATTGTATTTTCCCGAAACGCATCTGATAAAAATTCTAAGATGGCCATTTGTTGTCGTAGAATCTTTGAAAAAGGCTCAGTCGGTTGGTAATTGAAAGGGCTAGTGCCTTCTTTAATAGTCATCATGGGTTGGTCATCAAATCCTGATCTAGTTAGATCATGGAGAAAAGCAAAATTTTGGTTCAATCTGTGGAAAGATTGTGATAAACCATGATCTGGTATTGTGAATGATCTATGCCTCAGTACAAAAAGACTATTTTCAAAGGCTCTTGCTTTTCATCAGAAGATGCTTGTCAATTGGAACTCTGCTAGAGCCAGACATGACCATACACTACTCTTCAAATTGGTTTCCCAGTCACGTAACCACGCCCCCTCTGTAAATTCCTCTGATATTCCTGATGATGAATGGTATGCTCACTTTGAATCAGAGTTTTCGTTTCCTGATCCCCATCTTCAGGATCAGTATGATAAAGATTTAGATACCTTCTTAGCTTCTTTGCTAAAAACACATTACACCATGACAACTCAAGCAATAGACAAAGCAACCCAAAAATTAAAGTGGAAACCTTCCAGCAGCTTTGATTGTGTGGGAGCTATGCATCTAAAGAACGGAAGCCCTCTTTTAACCCAACACCTCACACTGCTAATGCAGAAGATATTCACTCAATGCACTGTGCCCTCAACATTCTGTATTAGTGACCTTACTCCAATCCCTAAGAAGGGAAAAGCAGTACCCCAGTGTACCTTGTTTTGGCCCATCACTGTTGCAACCTCTCTTTGTAAGCTCTTCAAGCTTCACTTTAGAGACAAACTCAAAGTAACTTGTTATACACCCTCACACCAATTTGGCTTCAAACAAGGAATGGGCTGTACTGATGCTTCTTAAAGCTGATAGGCAGGGACTGAACCTGGATATAATTTGTACACTTAGGGATATGTATACTCGGTTATCCATTCAACTGAAACTTCCGCCAGATAAAACTTTGCCTCCAATTCCCAAGAAAAGGCTCATACCCATCTTAAAGGGCGCTTGACAAGGTGCAGTTTCTTCCCCCAATTTTTTCATTAATTATGTCCTTGAGGCTCAAGACCATTGCCCCTGCTCTTTAATTTTGACATCTACTAATCTGTCGTTTGTGTGCTACGCAGATGATATTCTGAATCTCAGTTGTATGCTACTGCAAATCAGTGAAATTGTTGCTATCCTGAATATGTGTCAAAATATAAATATTATATTTAGAAAGCACACAGCTAAAAGCCTCAAGTGGTAGGCTATGTTCACTCACTAATCAATTTTAGCCTAATCTTTCTAACCTTGCCCAACTATATAGCCCATATTATATATTTGCCATGCATTAATTTATTTATTTTATTTATTAACTGAAAACCCATCTACAAAAACATGAAAAGGACAGCAAAATATAAGAAAAAAAAGAAAAGAAAACAATAGTATGAGACAAATATTGACAAAACCAATAAGATCAAATAAGAACGTCAATTATAAATAAATTAAGGATAAAATAAGAACAAAATCAAACAAAGCCAAAGCAAATTCACACATACAACATCAACATTAAAATTATATAAAAAAAAATCAACAACAGACAAAGTTATTGCACTAGAAGTGGGCCTAGCTCATGACCAGCTACTTTTCAATTATGTTTTCCAATAACTCGAGAGATAGCTATTTCTGGGTCTGTAATTTTGTATACTTTAATTATAGATGAATTTCTGTGCCAAGGTGGTAGACGTAGTAAATATTTTACAAAACGGAAAAACAGCGAACAGATTCTTGACTTTTCAGATTTTGTAAATATTTTCTAAAATGGGGCAATGAACAATATATGGGGGAGGGCTACTGCATTGAACAGGCTAGCTAAGAGATGACAATTGAAGCAGAACTTGCAAGTTACCATAGAGGCATCAAGATACTGAAATTTGACGGTTAAGATGCTCAATGAGAAGAGATCTAGTGTGACGTAAAGAGGATCCAATGGGGAGGCCTAAGTATACTATATGATCAGCAGGCTGAACTGTTGAGCTCCCAAGTGCTATTGAAGGGGGAGTAGGACTCTTCCAGTTGAAAAGAACTATTTTGGACTTTGACAAATTGAAGTGAAGCCCAACCTTGACATATTCAACCATGATTTTTGGTAGTTTCACGCTTGGTAGATTATTTGATTTTATTTTTGCTCATTTTTGTTTAATGAAGTTCTTTACTTCTATTTAAAAAACTTATTTTGTGGAAAAAGTTTTTTTAATTAATTTCTGTTCGTTTTATATTGACATAGTCTTTTCAGGGAAAAAGAAAATAATACTTTAAATCTTTTTTATAGACTTTATAGTTTGACCTGCTATTTGTATGCTGGAGAAAAATTTTCAGCAATTTTTAACAACATACACCCTTTTGAAAATCTGGACACAAATAGTAGTGTTTAATTTTGTTTCATACCTCCTCTAGTTGACCTGAATTGGAAAACTTGATACCTTTCGCAAAAAATCTGTTTACTTTCTTTGATAGCTTGGATACACTAACGCTACTTTGATTTGGTTAAATTATAAGAGGAGAAGTAGCCCTGAAAGTTCGAACATAGTACCCTCAGTCGTTCTTGGGATACTGCTGAGATGCCTTATTGGGAAATAGCACTAACGCAGTGCATTTTGATTTAATCTTATGGCAACATTTAGTTTTTAAACATAATGGGCAATTGGCTGGGTGGGTGTGGGAGGGGGATTACTTGCCCTGCAATTACATTCAAATATTAGAAAAGGGCATCAGTCCTTTTTATTTTTAATCGAATGAGCCCTTTTCGAAGTTCCTATGACAACTCCTTCGATACGAAGTTCCCTGGTCTAAACAAAAACAAGAACAAAAATAATACATCATACTCACATCGATCTTTACTATCAAATGTCAAGCCTTCATCGCCTTTGGTCAGAGGTTCGCGCGCAAGCGCGCGTCTTAAAGTGTATTGGTTTATTGTAAGATTTTTACCTTTAGTTCCGTTTTGAGTTCTTGTATTACTTGACTTGAATACAGTAAGATATTTTTTATACTATGTAATCTTTTAACTTTTCAGCCTAGGTTGAGTCTAAAGAGATAGTTAGAAATCTTATCGGTAACCCTCGGCTTTTAAAAGTGGCCCTTGACCATCCGATCGCGCTAGTAGATAAGGAACCGTTGGAGTAACCGCGGAAATCCCACTATTTTGCGCCGACGAGAGATCTCCCCTCCAGTAAGTGGCATAGCAACCCCTTTGCGCCATTTTTGCCTCCAATAAGTGGTGCCAGCGGTACTCACACTCCCCGCGTGGGCGTGAGAGGGGGGGGGGTTATTTACCCTCCAATCACTTTCTACTATTAAAATGGGCACTAGCCCTCTCAATTTCCGATTGAATGAGATCCTTTTGAAGTTTTTACGACAACTCTATCTATAAAACTTTATATGCCCCCAGGGCATAACTTACAACCTTTGCCCTGGGGGTTCTGAGGGGTTTGTCATCCTTAAATGCACATTTTCCTGAACTTTCAACTATGTTGAACAAAATGGCCATCTCTAATCTTTGATTGAATGTGTTTGGAGAAATGGTGAGTTTGAGAGGGGGGTTAAGTACTCTCCACTTACTTTCGACTAATAAAACGGGCAATTTCAATTTCCAATCAAATGAGCCCTTTATGAAATTTCTACAACAACTTTCTATATAAACCTTATATGCGTCCAGGGCATAACTTACAACCCATGTACTGACTCTGAGGGGGTTTTCGTCCTAAAAGACCTATTTTCCAGAACTTTCAACTACGTTGAACTTAATGGATATTTCAAAATTTTGATTGGATGTGTCTGGGAAAATGGTGGGGGTGAGCAGGAGAGTTAGTTGCCCTTCAATCACTTTCGACTATTAAAAAGGGCACTAGCTCTTTCAATTTCCAATTGAATGAGCTCTTTTGAATAGAGTTGTGGGGGGGGGGGGTTGTCATCCTTAAAGACCTAATCTCCAAAACTTTCAACTACGTTGAACAAAATGGCAATCTAGACGTTTTGATTGTATGTGTTTGGGGAAAAAACGGGCGTGAGAGGGGGGTTAGCTGCCCTCAAATTTCTTTTGACTATTAAACAGGGCACTAGCCGTTTGAATTTCCAATCGAATGAGCACTTTTCAAGTTTCTACGACAAAGATTTCAATAAAAACCTTATATGCCCCCGAGGGCATAATTTAAAGCCCTTGCCCTAAAGATTGTGGTGGGAGTATCCTGCTCAAAAGTATTATGTCCAGAGCTTTCAACTGCGTCGAACCCAATGGCTATCTTAAAATTTTTATTGGATGTGTCTGGGGTAATAATGGGCATGGCAGAGGTGTTAGTTGCCTTCCAATCACTTTCGACTATTAAAAAGGGCCCGAGCCATTTCAGTTTCCAATCGAATGGGCCCTTTTTGAAGTTTCTTCGACAACGCGTTCTATAAAAAACCTTATATTCCCCCAGGGCATAACTTACAACCCTTGCCCTGAGGGCCGTGGGAGGGTTGTCATCCTCAAAGACCTAATTTTCAAAACTTTCAACTACGTTGAACAAAATGGCTATCTTAAAATTTTGATTGGATGTGCTTGGGGAAAAGGTGGGCGTGAGAGGGGTTTTAGTTGCCAAGCCCTTTTCGAAGTTTCTACGACAACTTCTTCGATACGAAGTACCTTGGTCTAAAGGAAAAAAAATAATAATAATACATTGTGCCAACATCGTTCTTATATGCCCCCAGACATAACTTATAACCCTTGCCCTGAGGTTTGTGGGGGATTGACCTACTCAAAAACATATTTTCTATCTGGAAATCAACTACGCTGAACAAAATGGCTATCTAAAAATTTTGATTGGATGTGTTTGGGGAATTGGTGGGCGTGGAAGGGGTGTTAGCTGCCTGCCAATCCCTTTCGACAATTAAAAAGGACACAAGCCACTACAATTTCCAATCGAATGAGCCCTGTTCGAAGTTTCCTTCGATAAGAAGTGCCCTGGTATGGAAAAAGAAAAAGAAAAAAAACAAAAAAATAATAATACATTGCGCCAACATTGTTCTTTACTTAGGCAGTGCTATTGCGCTGCCTATGAAAAGGCAACCACCAGGTTGTCTAACCTTGATTGGAGGGCAACCACCCTCCCCCCCCCCCACGCCCATCATTTCCCCAAACACTTCCAGTCAAAATTTCGAGATAGTTATTTTGCCTGACGTAGTTTAAAATTCCATAAATTATGTCTTTGAGGATGATAACCCCCTCACAGTGTTCAGGGCAAGAGTTGTAAGGTATGCCCCAAGGGCATTTAAAGTTTTTATGGAAACGGTTTTCGTACAAACTTTGAAGGGGGCCCATTGGATTGGAAATCGCAAGTTGAAAGGCATTTTTAAGAGTCAAATTTATCTGAGGGCAGCTATACCACCCCCCACGTCATATTTCTCCCCAATGCATCCGATAGAAATTTTAAGATAGCCATTTGTTCAAAGTTAGTCCAAAGATCTCATAACATGGCCTTTAGGGTTGACAAAACCCCCCAAAAGTATAGGGATAAGGGTTTTAAGTTACGCCCCGGGGGTGTAAGGTTTTTATGAAGAGGTGGTCTTGTGAACTTTAAAGGAGGCTCATTTTATTGGAAATGCATAGTTCTAGTTCCATTTTAAGATTCAAGCATGATCGAGAGAAAATAGACCACCCTCTCCCTGATATCCTCTTGTCCCTAAACACATTCGATCAAATTGTGAGACAGCCATTTTGTAGCCAATAGTCCAAAGAGAATATAGCAACGTCTTCAGTAATCAAATATAAGAAATATTTAGGCGGATGTTGAGCTAAATTCAAACAAACTATGACCATGTGAACTTTCAAAAAGGTGACAAAGCAATATTTCAAGAACAACGTATATTATTTAGATCTTTTAGACTAAGTTGTAGGAGATTTTGAATTAGCCAGAAGGCACTATGTGTATATTTTTAATACTATAACTACAGTTACTGTAACTAATGACGCTAAGAGTATTAAGGTGAAACTTATAAGAAGTGTTTAGGGGGGGGGTTCTAACTAAACAAAAAAACTGGAGACATGCAGGTTTTCAAAAAGGCATATAAGCAATATCATAGGTAGCACCACTCTATAATAGCTAGAAATATCATTGAAACATTTAAAGAAGCTAATTCGATTCAAAATTAAAAGTTCTAGTGTCCTTTCTAAGAGTAAAAAGAGATTGGGGGGCAATCAGCCCGTCTTTTAAGCCGATTTATTTCCAAACCAGATCTAGTAAAAATTCTGAGCCAACTATTTTGTTCAGCATAGTAGAACGGTCCAGCAACTATGTCTTTAAGGATATTGAGCATGTCGAACCCCCGCAATTATGCCAAACTATTGATTCGTATAGAAAAAAACGAAAAGATATCAAATATTTTTTTTTTTCATGAAAATGACTTTGTCAATAAAAAATGAACAGAAATTCACATAAAGAAACTTTTTCCACAAAAAAAGCTTTTCATAGAAAAGTGAAGAGCTCTATTAAGCAAAAAATGGGCAGAAATAAAGTCAAGTAATAATCCAAGCGTAAAACTACCACAAATCACTATCAATAAATAAATGAAACTCAAAATTAAAAAAAAATAGAATAAATAGCCGAATCAAACTCGAATCAAGCAAATATTAGCAGTAGTAAGGCTGATAACCCCCGTGCCTTCTCAAGACCAGAACATAATTTGCACTTTACTGAAAACGAAATATGTTAAATTTTATTACTTTTTTACTTAAATAAGAAAAAAAAAATTTCCGCTCACTTTTTTTACCTTTTTTTATTTTAAGGAACACATATTAGCATAGGGATATTAAAGTGACAATCCACCTTCATTTGTTTTGTTTTTTTTTCAGTAAAGCCTAAGTTATGTTCTGGTCTTGAGAAGGCATGGGGGGTTGCCAGCCCTAGTAGTGTTATATTTTACTCGTTTTGAGTTTGACGATCTATTTATTACAATTTCTGTTCGTTTTGAGTTTCATTGGATTGTGATTTGTAGTAGGTTTACGCTTGGAAGATAATTTGACTTTATTTCTGCCCATTTTTGGCTTAATAGAGCTCTTTACTTTTCTTTGCAAACTTATTTTGTGGAAAGTTTTTAAAAATTAATACAAATATATGACACCGTCATTCAGCCAGGAGGATGGCGCCCCCTTGCCCCTACCCCTTATGGGCGCCCATGCTGTCTCCTTTTATCCCCCTCCAAGTCTTTCCTATACTAGTTCACAACCACAAGGGGATCCTACCGTCCCCTCAGTGATTCTGTTTGTTTTTTCAATTGGCTCTTGGTTCTCCAAGGAATGTTGTTCCAACATTTATGATCTAAATAGTCTTGATGTCAAAATCCTGACTTTCACTTTACACTAAACACGGAATAACAATTATATGGCTCATTTTCCCCAAAAAAAGTAAAAATAAGCTCTAACGACAAACCATATATAAATGATCATATCAAATGCTAGTCCGGAAAAAAATTAACTTATTTAAAAGAGGTAAACTAGAGGAAGCAAATAATTTAAGAAAATACTTAAAAAAACAAATTAAAAATCTGCCAAAACTTATTACAAAAATAAAGTTAAAGACTTATGCCAGGATAAACACAAATATAGGTATTCCCAAATCAAAATACTTGCCGGCAAGAGACCATAGCCACTAAAATTTAATTTAGATGAACCTGCAAAGACAACAGCAAATAATCTGAACGAGTTCCTTGCTTCATTTATCCAAAGCCTCCGTCCCCTATCATATGTAACTCCTAGCGTTGCAACCCCTTTAATCTCTCTAACATTTCCCCGTTTGACATGGTAAAATAGACGAATTTAAAAAATCAAGCACTTGCCCACTGGATATTCCTGTCCCACTTATTAAAGCCTTCGGCAATTACCTCTCAAAGCCCCTTTCTATTCTTTTCAATTAATGCATTCAATCTGAACTATTCCCTTCCCTTTGGAAACAAGGTTTCACAACTCCAATAAAAAAACGAAAACGGTAAGCCTGGCTTTAACGGCATTCGTCCTATCTCTATGACTTTAATTTTTTCAAAATTATATGAAAGCTTTCTTACGGACCGGCTCAGGAACCAAGTGTATCCCCTCGTTGATCCTACGCATTTTGGATATCTTAAATCTAAATCAACCTCACGTTACCTTGTCCACCTCGTTGACTCCTTCGGGAGACTACCTAAGAGACCAAACACCTGGCTAAACCTAGTTTCTTTTCACCTACAAAGGGCTTTCGACCTGATTAACCATAATATCTTGATAGAAAAATTTCTCGAAGAATTCCAGATAGAATCAATTTTAGTCAAGCTCGTTGCCACATTTCTTTCAAACATATCACAGGCAGTCAAATATAAAAATTGCTATTCAAGCCACCTTCGTATTCACAATGGTATTCCCCAAGGTACTGTTCTTGGCCCCCTTTTCTGTCATGATCAACAGCCTTTCAATGGATTATCCTGACAGGGGGAAATTTTTTGACGACCTAACGGTTGTAGAGACGTGTTATACAAACATTTATAGCAATCCAATGGGTATCCTCCATGACATTACAGGTGAGGCTTCTTATCTTGATATGACGGTTAATCCTTGTATATCCACCAAAGTATCTGTCAGTTTCTTCAAGTACCCTCCTATTTTCCCTCATCCTATTCCTCCTGAGATTTCAGTTAATTCTCTTGAACTCCTAGGTGTTACCATAACTTTTGATTTGAAGTGGGACACCCATGTAAATAACATCCTCCGTCAAGCAAACTTGTCACTATCTCTTCTGAAACTTCTGAATAAATTTAGTTGCCACCCATCTCACTTACTAAAGGTATATGTTTGTTTTGTACGTCCTTTGGTCGAGTATGCTTGTCCTGTCCGGTTTGCGGGCCTCTCATTTAAAGCAACCAAAAAAAATCAAAAATATTCAAAATAGAGCCTTGAGGATTATTTATAAGGAAGGCAACATCCCATATTCATACCTCCTTAAAACTTCAAAACTTGATACCCTAAAGTCCAGAAGAAAAAGTCCAGAAATCCTAGCACTGAAAACCTCTTTCCTAGCCTCCTCTCACCCATAAGAAATCGCCACCCCCGTTTAGTATCCCAACCCGTCCCCATCCCTTCTCCCATACCCTTTTCTGCCTTACGTTATAAAAAAAACTTTTATTCACTTTCTTAAAAATAAAATCAACCAAAATCATGACCCGTAAGTTTGCCAAAAATTTAAATTGTTTTGTATCTATTATTTTTTTTATTTTAAAAAATTTGGTTATTTTACTTGTCATTCTTTTTATCTTTTTATATTATGACCTATAAATTATTTTATAATTAAAACATATATTAATGACTTTTGTAATTTGTATTTTCCGACTATTGTGGGAAAGCCATCATAACCTGACTAAATCGTAAAAATAGCAAAGCTTTACAATGACTTTTTAGCAGTGGCAAAAGAAGCAAATCATTAAATCTCTTTGTGTAAGAAAAACAAAGCAAACGTTGTGAAATCAGATTTGAATAAGAATACCCTTGATTCAACAAGGTCCATAAAATGCAAATAAACCGGACCACTTCAAAATCGAGAGGTCAACGGCTAGAATATTACGCGACAGTAATCACATGACAAGATTTAGAACAAAAACAGAGCTTTTGAATAGAGAAATTGGAAACCAACTTTTTGAACAAAGAATTATTATTAGGATTACATCAAAACTGGTCTTTCGTCAATGGGAGACAAGAATGACAAAATAAGACAAAGCTCAAAATAGGGGTTCGGGAACGGAAAATAGGCAGTCTTTTTTTGGAACTAACTACGAGTAACTGTTTTACTTGGTAATTAATATAGGCTACCACTGTCTGTATGAATTCCCCTTTGAAGATAAAATTTGAGATAAGAATTAAACCTCTGAAAGATTTTTGTCACCTGAATATAAATTTAATACGTATACAGGAGACATAAGAAAAAAATTAGTGCTGAAGTCAAACATTTTGCTATAATTTGGTGATTTGGGTTTATAATTCGGTAGTATTTTCACTTAGCCAAGGTTTGAGCCATTTAGAAAAAAAAAAGGCATTTTTAAGGTTAGAATAAGCTAAAATTAATTTCTTCCCAGAAATTTAAACTTGTAGAAGAAGCTTCGAATAACCGAGGGTTGACAGAGGGGAAGGAACCTTAACCAAGAAGTCAACGTTAGGAGAACCTTTTGTGTTTCCCTTTTTCAGCCTAGAGTTCCTTGGAACTTAGCTTGACTTTTATAAAGACCTTATACCCAAAAAATTGGAATTATCAGACAACAACATTACTTTTCCCCTTGTGCAGTCTTCAGACGTTTATACGAATGAGAACCCTATTCCCTTTTTAATCATTCTTTCATTTCGTTAAACCCGTTCAAACTGTTTATACAAAAGCGGCCTCAAAGTTTATACAGATAGGTTAGGTAAAAGGGGAATAATATTGTCAATCTAAGAATTTCCAGACCTTTATGTCCAGATATATTCAATTAAGAGTTTTTACCTGCTAAAGTTAAAGCTTATTAAAGGTCCAAGGAACACAAACCCCTTTCTACAAGAGATAAAAATAGGATCTCTTGGTTTGGGTTAATATAATAAATGGGAACAAATCAAGTATGGTTATTCCTAGTTTGGCTCAGCCAAGAAGCAATAATTTGAACTAAGGGATTTTTAATACCCCAGAAATCAAGCCTTGACTAGCTATTCAAGTGTTACTCTTTCAATTAGAAACATTCGATAGCTTACAATTAACTTAATCTTTTGCTTTTCGGTAAACATTTGTGGATTGAACAAGTAGACCATAGACAACAGACCTAGAAGAGGCTCAGAAGTATTCAAAATAATTAGAACTAGAATATTTTCCTTTTTATCTTATTTTATAATAAATATCAGTTGCCACTGAATTCTGAGTACCGATTCTTACCCAAAGCCTCAGTTATAACAGACTACCGAATTTTAGCCCTGATAGTAGGGGCAACCTTACACTATTACTAATTTCATTATTTCATTACATTTCATTACATTATTATTAATTTCGGGGGGGGGCCGGCGCGGCCCCCCCCCGAAATTTCTTGTCTTCTTTTTTTTAAGTGCCAATTTAGTAAGTTCCGAAATATTCACGCTTTTAAGTTATTTGCAACACCCGTTCTTGTTTTCATGTCTTGTTAAATGGCTATCCATTTCTCCAGCAAGCTCATATGATTATTTTATCATCAAACCTGCAATCGCCTCCTGTAATCAAACAAGATGTCAAGAAATTTTTCTCACTCTTTAACCCCCGCCGCTATAAGCACCAGCTTCTCTGCAACGAATGAATTGCAATAAGAAATCTGACTAATAGGTGATGGTTCATTAAAAGTTTCAAACGCTGTTATACTTGCAGTGTAAGCTAAGCACTGAAACGGAAATGTCACATGGGAGAAAACAAATAGAATTACCTTAAATTGCCTCAAATCACATGTCCAGCAAGATAAGGTGGTTTTGAGCCTCCTGTAAAAATCTCGCTGGATGTTTTTCAAGGTTATGATTTGACATCCCAGTTCAGCCTCCATTCGGCGTTGGCCCTGTCTTGATCAACTCTTTTCTTGAAGGCATCTAGAGTTTTATATTGGACGGTGGCTTCGGATAGGCTGTTCCAGAGTGGGACGGAACGGACTGAGAAGAACTGTTGGCACTCTCGCTTGATGCAACGGGGGGCCTGCAGCTTCTTGGTGTGTCCTCTTGTGGTAGTTGAGAAGGACGGGGAAAAGACATGACTTAATAGGTCATTTTCTAGCAACTTACGAGTTGCTATTACGTCTCCTTTTTTCCTACGGTATACTAAGGTAGGGAGTTTGAGTAAGGTGAGATGTTCTTCGTAAGATTTGTCTTGGAATGCAGAGATAAGCTTAGTTGCCCTTATTTGGACATTCTCAAGTACTTTCACATCCATCTTATAGTACGGAGAGCCTAGGGTTATGCCAAATTCCAGGTGAAGACGGACCATGGCTTTGTAGAATTTTGTAATCACTCCCTACCTCCTGGTGGTAAATGTTCGCTTTATGAGGCCAAGGGCTTGGTTTGCTTTTGCAACTTGAGCTCGTGTGTGGCAGGGAAACTTCAGCTCACTGTCAACAATAAACCCCAGGTCCTTCTCCTCACTGACTGCCTCAAGCTGGGCGTCTCCTATGTGATATGCAAGTTTTGGATTATTGCGTCCAAGATGTAGAACTTTACATTTTAAGGCATTGAACTGTAGACACCAATCCGATGACCATCTAGATGTTCTGTCCAGATCTTCTTGCATAGTTGATAGATTTAGGTCGTTCTGGCCCAGTCCTAGGAGCTTGTAGTCATCAGCATATAGCATGCAAGGATTCTTCAGGTCCGTTGTGCAGTTATTGATATACATGCTGACAAGCCTAATTAGTTCTAGTTAGTTCTTGTAGTCAGATACAAATATGAAACTCGTGCTTTACTTGAAGAGTGGTTTCTCGGGTTTTCTGTTTGCGGAAATCTCACCAGCTCTGCAGTAGCGAAACAAATCATCGGCCAATGCATTGCGTTTGGCTTCAAAATGGAGAAATTTATGGGGGTTGGTTTTGATGGGACCAGCAGCATGTCAGGCTGCTATTCTGGTGCACAGGCAGAAATTAGGAAAAAATATCCGCATGTGATCTACACCCACTGTGCATTACACAGCTTAAATTTGGCTTTATGTAAAACTAGTAGAGAGGGACTTGTTAGGTCAACTTTTGCTACTGTACAGCGGATTATATCATTTTTATCATCCTCACCAAAAAGAACGAATATGTTTGTAGAAGCGGTCGCTGTCGTTTGTCCCGATAGTCCTGTGAGGAAGCTTGTGAAGTTGTGCGAAACGAGATGGTTGGAGTGTCACGATTTTATTTTACTTTTTATGTCTTTGTATTGTGCGACTATTTCCGTACTTGAGGAAATAGTTGATAGCATACGGTGCGATACAGAAGTTGTTTCAAAAGCGAATGCGTTGGTTTCAGCAGCAACCGAATTTAGTTTTATGTTCACGATGGCTATGCTAGAGTTTGTAAGTACCATAATGCTCTCTGTACCATGAGTAAAATGCGATATATTTAAAATACCAAAATAAAGTTCCTTCTTTCTAAAAATAATTCCGAATTCCTCTAATTAAGTTTAAATCTAGTTTCAAAAAGAAAAAAAAGTCCTTAATCAGCAATAAGCAAAAGTGCAGTCAGCCTCAGACAAAGAACGGCGCTATCGAAGCTTTGAATTTTACCGAGAAGAGTGGTAATAAAAAAAAACTATAAAATACTATGTTTTCGCAGGAAGTCTTAAGTGATAAGAGTGTTTGAACGTCTAAATCATCAGAAATAATTAAGACAAATTTTTGGACGAAGGGTTCGCAAACTTGGGCCCCTAGAGCCAAATGTGAGCCATTTCTTACAGCGCAGAACAAAAAAACTACGTTTGATGGTTGGATAAAAGTGCTTTTTGAAGGTACTCATAGATCAGATTAAGTAACATTTAGGAAATAAATATATTGGCTTTCAGGTATTGCAATTCAAGCTATTGTGCAGTCATTGTAGAGACTTGGTTATTATTGCCGTCATTTGAAGTGACCCATTGCTTTACATCTAAACATGTAAGTCTCAATAAAACCATTGCTTTTCCATTTTGTGTTTGTTTTATTTTATATGTCTGTATCCAGCCACATGACAGGTAGCTAGTTCACATATCCCCAAGGTACGTTTCCAGGGATCTGATCTCCAGATCAGATCGAGGAAAAGAGGTCACATTTATATGGCTACACATTTTATTTTCTCTCAATAATTGAGGGTGGCGCAGGCCTTGATGGCAAAATCTTTAGCGCTATAAGCGGCGCTATCGGAGAACTTATAAGGTGTTTTTAAAACTTTGTAATTTAAATTTAATTATTGGAGGGATACAGACATATAAGTAGTGATTAGGCCTATAACCGCTAAGCTACTACAGGAAACCCTTTAAAATATCTCGTTGGAGATAATAGCCTCCCCCAAAATAGGTTAAGTGAAAAAATAAATTTATTTTGAGTTGATTCAAACGCAAAAAAAAAATGTCGGACGACCTCAGCGATTTATTAATGGTGCAGAAGTTGGTCGCCAAAAATATAGAAATAGCAAAGTCTATCCCGGAGTACAATGGTCAATCAGATATTGACGAATTTAATATCCAATTGGCCCAGTTTGTACAACTAACAAAAACAGAGCTAGAAGCGTTAGTCGACATGCTCCTATTACGATTGAAAGGCCAGGCCTTAACCTTTCTAAAACAGATTGAACATACCATAGGCAATGACGCCAACTTCCCAATAAATACGGTGGACAAATTATTAAAAGCATTTAAAGATAGATTTATCGAAACTAGTTCCATAAATAAATTAAAACACGGAATGGTGTGCTTTGACTATTCATAAAATATAAGAGAATATCTTGATAATATACGCATCTGTTCGTAGTGCTAGCTACCGCTGGCACCACTTATTGGGATGTATATGCGGGGCCACCACTTTTAAAGGCGAAAATGGCGCAAAGAAGGTTACTATGCCACTTACTCGAAGGGGAGAACCCCTTGTCGGCCCAAATGTCAGTGAGATTCCCGCTCTTATCCCAAAGCTTCTGCAAATATCGGGTTTGGTACTACCCTATTTACAGTATACCCTGTCCCAGGGTATGATAACGCGATCGAGTGGTCAAATGGCCACTTTATAAAGCCAAATGTACCCGCCTTGGGTTATGGCTAGAAAATCTCTACTTTCTCCTTGGAGGTAACAGTAGAAAGGCCTCAGGAGGTCCCATTGCCCACCCCTGCTGCCACCTACAACCTTTTTTTTACATAGTTTGTGTCTAATGGGGACAGAGTCAATGACCTCTTTCTCTAGGTGTGTTTTTGGCCAAGTGCCCGCTAGGGGAGAATGTTATGATCCAGGAAACAGTATTTGTTGTTTTTGGCCAAGTGCGCGCTAGGGGAGAATGTTATGATCCAGAAATAGGAAAGAGTATTTGCTGTTGTAAGTGGACGCTCAAGGCAAATGTTATGATCCAGAAATAGGAAACAGTATTTGTTGTTGTTGTTGTTTTGGGCAAGTGCACGCTCTCAGCGAATGTCATGGTGTCCAGAAATAGGAAAAAGTATTTGTTGTTGTTGTTGTTCTGGGCACGCTCTCAGCGAATGTCAAGGTGTCCAGAAATAGGAAACAGCATTTGTTGTTGTAAGTGTATGATCGAGGCGAATGTTAGTATGTAGGATATGTTAGCATGTAGGATATGATGGCGTCAACAAAGTTAAAATCTGCATAAGAACTACAAAAATTTTTGTTTATATTATTTTAAACAATTTTTATTTTGATCTCTTTTCAAATAGCAAATAGTTGTAATAGTGAAGGGGGGAGGGGTACTGTTGGATATGGCAAAATGAGATTCATAGCTATAATGACATCATGAAAATAAGGCCCCACTTGACGGATATATATCTAATTTGGATTGGAGAGAGCCTGATCATTTGAATATATATTTGTGACGTATATCCGTATTCACACAAAAACTCTTTATATTATCTCTTATATACGTGTAAAATTCCATGCAGTGAAGGGGGAAAGACAAAGTCCTCTCTGTGTATAAAGGTTCACCAAATTCTAACCAAAATGTAGGACTGTTTTCTTCCTGGAATAAAGATTAAACCATTATTTCCATTAACTTTATTAATGTTTGTTCCTTCAATGACTGATATTCATTTACAATGTGTTCCTTTATTCATCGAAATCCGGGTTACCATGTTCGTTAGTAAAATATTGACCCTAATCATGAAAAGTATTAGCCTATTTTTCTATAAAGTCTAAATCTAGTTAGACAAGTCTAGGCCATCAAGCCCATTAGTTCAGACTAATCAGGTGTGCTATAAAAGAAGAAGCAAATTATGATGAACAGATAGTGGTTATGCATAGAAATCAATGTCTAGCTAAGCATACATGTGAATTGGACGGGGGTTGACAGTCACAAGTCAAGTGACCAATTCTGTGGGGGTGTACTAGCTACCATAGACCCAGATGGGCTGAATTCACATTTTAGAGACAAAAAGTGCACACAAAAAAAAGCAAATATAATAGTCATTTAAAATATCCCTTCCCCCCAAACTCAAAAATTTCTCTTTCTAGTCCTTAGACTTTTCAAGCACAATAAACATGATTACGACATGTAATTTGTAGGGCCGATGATGTTTTCCTTCAAAAAACTTTCTCATACAGCTAGCCGTTGATGTAAAACTATAAAACTAATACATTTTAAATATTTGCAATTGGAATAAAAAGCAAATTTCTGTGGTGGTGTACTAGCTACCACAGAACCAAATGGGCTGAATTCACATTTTAGAGTCAAAAAGTGCACACAAAACAAGCAAATATAATAGTCATTTAAAATCTCCCTTCCCCCTAAACTCAAAAATTTCTCTTTCTAGTCTTTAGACTTTTCAAGCATAGTAAACTTGATTACGATATGTAATTTGTAGGGCCGGTGGTGTTTTCATTCAAAAAACTTTCTCATACAGCTAGCCGTTGATGTGAAACTATAAAACTAATCCATTTTAAATATTTGCAATTGGAATAAAAAGCAAATTTCTGTGGTGGTGTACTAGCTACCACAGAACCAAATGGGCTGAATTCACATTTTAGAGTCAAAAAGTGCACACAAAAAAAAGCAATTCCTTCGCAAGAGGACATTTTTCAACTAAAAGTAAAGAGCTACTAGACTAAATCAAAGATGTGTAGAAATAATAACGAATAATTGTTCAAACTTAAATTTTCTATAAAGTTATGTCTAGTGATAAACTTATTAGAGTGATAAAAACTTTTTTCCACAAGAGGACATTTTTCAACTAAAAGTAAAGAGCTACTAGACTAAATCAAAGATGTGCTGAAATAATAACGAATAATTGTTCAAACTTAAATTTTCTGTAAAGTTATGTCTAGTGATAAACTTGTTAGAGTGACAAAAACTTTTTTTTTCCACAAGAGGACATTTTTCAACTAAAAGTAAAGAGCTACTAGACTAAATCAAAGATGTGCTGAAACAATACCGAATAATTGTTCAAACTTAAATTTTCTGTAAAGTTATGTATAGCGATAAACTTGTTAGAGTGAACGAAACTTTTTTTTTCCACAAGAGTACATTTTTCAACTAAAAGTAAAGAGCTACAAGACTAAATCAAAGATGTGAAGAAATAATAACGAATAATTGTTCAAACTTAAATTTTATGTAAACTTATGTCTAGTGATAAACTTGTTAGAGTGACAAAAACTTTTTTTTCCACAAGAGACCATTTTTCAACTAAAAGTAAAGAGCTACTAGACTAAATCAAAGATGTGCTGAAATAATAACGAATAATTGTTCAAACTTAAATTTTTTGTGGGGCTGATCGCCCTCCATTCACTTTTGACTCGTAAAAATTGATGGAGATTTGATGGAGGTTGCACTCCATCGGTTACATAAAAACCTTATAAGCCCGGTGCATAACTTACAACCCTCGTTCCTGGAATCTGGAACGAGGTGTGTCCACAGTGAAGGTATTGTTTTATGCTCTTTGGACTATTGTTGACAAATCGGCTATATCACAATTTTGGTCAGATGTGTTTGGGGAAAAGAGGGTGTCAGGGACAGGGCGAGCTAGTTGCCCTCCATCACTTTTGACTCTTTAAAGACAACTAGAACTTTAAATTTACAATCAAATAAGCCTCCTTTGAAGTTTTTACAATCATCCCATTCATAAATAGTTTATATGCCCCCCCCCGGAGCTTAAATTACAACCCTTGCTCTCAGGGATTTGGGGAGAGGGGGGGGGTCATCTTCAAAGACATAATTACTGAACCTTTCAACTATGCTGAACAAAATCGCTATCTCAAAATTTTGATTGGATGTATTTGGGGAAAGGATGGGCGTGGGGGGGAGGCTGGTTGCCCTCCAATCTAATGAGCCCCTTTCGAAGGTTCTACGGCAACTCCTTCTATGCGAAGTACCCTGGTCTTAAAAAAAAGAATAAATTGTGCCCACACCGCTCTTTACTTAGGCAGTGCTTATGATTCTTGGCTATTCTATAGCCTTAGCAATGCCATGACAGCTCAACTTCGATTATGTTTACAAAATAATCATGAATTATCTTTTTAAAGTCACAAAGAGAGAATTTCGTTGGTTCGGTGTCATTTCTTAGAAGTTGCGCAAAGTAGGTGAATCTAAGCCGTATAGCAACATCACAAAATGTTTAATTTTTACACGTAAAAAAAAAATACAAAAGTACATAAAGTACTTTTAAACAAACGTGCGAAAATTGAATATTATTTCTGTTATTCAGTAAAGCGCTAGACTGGCATAATTCTATAAACACAAGGAAATATAATTGTCAGTTATGGTAGACTAATATTATAGTATATGTCTATAGGCTAAGAAGAGATAATCTCTGTTCGTTTTAGGTTTCAGTCTTGCTCTATACTATGATTTAGGAAATAAGAGATACGCAGTTTAGAACGATGAATTAAACTATGTACAAAAGTCATTTTAGCCAAATAGATGTACAATCTATTGATCCCACTTTCTAGGGATATAATGAAAGAACTATTTAGATTGCTAGGACACGTTTTTCGGAGAAAGGATGACAGATTGCCAACAATCATCTTTTGCGGCCATCCATTTAGGGCCAAATGAAAAGGAGGTTTGCCCTGAATGGGGTGAGAAGCGGTTGTAAGAAAGGATTTAAAAGAAACAGGACGAAACATATGTTTTGATTTGAAATGGCCGGAAGATTAATTTTCTTGTAGTATTTGCCTTTTAGCATGTAACTAACTAAAATATTGGAATTAGATCAGACAAGAAACTATTTCCGAGTTGAGCTGCTTACCTTGTTTACTATTAGAGCAATATTGGAAAGAAATTTCAGCCAATCAAGAATAAGTGTAGTCAGGGGCTAATAGTATTAAAAAAATATTCTGATAAAGAATGCTGGAGAAAACAAAAATTAAAGGTCCCATTCTTTAACAGTGATAGGGCATTCACGTTAAGTTTTGTTTTCAAATTAAGATAAGTTTTGTTTCCCCCATGGCTTGATACGAATGAGTTTTCTCAAGGTTTAATCATATATATAATAAAACACCAAGAAGTGTATGCAAAGAAGAAGTTAAAGGAATTGCACTATTCTTTTTGCTTTCGCAAAAGTGATCACCAGGTCCCATGCAAGCAACGTAGCCTATTAAACGGACTATATAATTTTGCTCATAAACACCTTGAAGTAAATGCACTTGAGGGCCAATTGCATAAACGGCCACGTCATCCCCGCCATGTGTTTCTGAGTTGGTAGGGGCTGTAGCTATGGGCTTATACTCTATTGCTTGAAAGTCGTCATCAGTTATGTTGTATTGGCTTCCGTCTGGGTTTCCTTTCCTATATCACGGTCCGTTGCCATAAATATTCGTTTGAATAGACCCTCTCTTATCAGTTTAATTCGTTTTGAGTACTGGTTTGATTCAAACAGCAAACATTTCTTTCTAGTCTTTAGACTTTTCAAGCATAGTAAACTTGATTATGGTATGTAATTTGTAGGGTCGGTAGTGTTTTCCTTCAAAAAACTTTCTCGTACAGCTAACAGTTGATGTGAAACTATAAAACTAATCCATTTTAAATATTTACAATTGGAATAAAAAGCAAATTCTTTGGGGGTGTAATAGCTACCACAGACCCAAATGGGCTGAATTCACATTTTAGAGTCAAAAAGTGCACACAAAAAAAAGCAAATATAATAGTCATTTAAAATCTCCCTTCCCCCCAAACTCAAAATTCCCGGAGGGACATATTTTCATTGTATTTTGAATATTTTCATTGGAAAACACACTGAAAAGCCATATTAAGAGCTAAATTTGTGAGTTTTTCACTGACAATTTCTTTTTTAGCCAAGCCTTAACCTCCCTAATTGAAGGAAATGAATTACAATCAAGGGAACATAGTTCATCGTATTATACATATTTTTGGTTGGAAAACACATTGAAAGGTCATATTATTTGAACTTACATCAAACGTTGGAGAGCATACATTTGAAGAACTATCCATTATTTTTATATATTGTTCTATATTTCAGCTTATACTGATTTCTAAAACTTCAAAACCCTGAAATATACTCACCTAACGGTTATTTATTTGCGAAAATCGTGCTAGGTGACGTTTTTAGAACAATAATTACCTTTCTATTTATCACTTAACACTCGCGGGAATTATCACATAACACTCATGGGGAAAGGACTCAAAACAAAACTTCTTACATCATATAGTGTAATTGCGTCAAACGATGCATGTTCAATGCAGATTAAAACCAGAAAAGAACAAAAACGTATAAAAATAAGAAAAAGGAATTGCAACTAATAATATGCAGAGCGCTAGTGCTGCGTAAGTAAAGAACGATGTGGGCACATTATGTTTGTTTTGGTTTTTTTCTTCATAGCCGGGGCACTTCGTATAGAAAGAATTGTCACAGAAACTTTGAAAAGGACTCATTTGATTGGAAATTAAAGTGGATAGTGACCAATTCACAGGAGGGAGAATGAAAACTATGGTTTTTAACTTTGATATGCAAGACTAGAAAGAAAAGTCTTTAGGAGTGGGGCTGCCCACCGCCTCAACCCTAGCTCTTGAAATCCAACACCCCCCCCCCCCCAAACTCAAATTTTCCAGAGGATTTTAAAATCTCCCCTTCCCCGCAAACTCAAAAATTTCTAGGAGCGTATTTTCATCGTATTAAAATATTTTCGTAGGAAAACCTGCTTGCTGAAACTGTAAAAAAACGGAACTTTAGTAGCTAGTACATATTTACATCGTATTTTAAATATCTTCGTTGGAAAACACACTGAAAAGCCATATTAAGAGCTATATTTGTCTAGGAATAACAGGTTAGGTTAGGTTAGGTTACCCCCGCTCTTGAAATCCCCCCCCCCCAAACTAAAATTTTCCAGAGGATTTTAAAATCCTCCACTGAAAAGCCATATTAAGAGCTATATTTGTGAGGTTAGGTTAGGTTAGGCTAGGTCTAGGAATCAGGAATCTAGGAATCTGATTCCTAGACCTTTACCTGATTCCTAGTGGATTTCAAGAGCTAGGGTTGAGCCGGTGGGCAGCCCCACTCCTAAAGACTTTTTTTTCTAGTCTTGCATATCAAAGTTAAAAACCATAGTTTTCATGCTCCCTCCTGTGAATTGGTCACTATCCACTTTAATTTCCAATCAAATGAGTCCTTTTCAAAGTTTCTGTGACAATTCCTTCTATACGAAAAGCCCCAGCTATGAAGAAAAAAACCAAAAAAAACATAATGTGCCCACATCGTTCTTTACTTAGGCAGCACTAGCGCTCTGCATATTATTAGTTGCAATTCCTTTTTTTCTTATTTTTATGCGTTTCTGTTCTTTTCTGATTTTAATCTGCATTGAACATGTATCGTTTGACGCAATTACACTATATGATGCAAGAAGTTTTGTTTTGAGTCCTTTCCCCATGAGTGTTATGTGATAATTCCGGCGAGTGTTAAGTGATAAATAGAAAGGTAATTATTATTCTAAAAACGTCACCTAGCACGATTTTCGCAAATAGATAACCGTTAGGTCAGAATTTTTCAGGGTTTCGAAGTTTTATATGTCAGTTCAAGCTGAAATATAGAACAATATCTATAAATAATGGATAGTTCTTCAAATGTATGCTCTCTAACGTTTGATGTAAGTTCAAATAATATGATCTTTCGTTGTGTTTTCCAACCAAAAATATGTAAAATACGATGAACTATGTTCCCTTGATTATAATTCATTTCCTTCAATTAGGGAGGTTAAGGCTTGGCTAAAAAAGGAGTTGTCAGTGAAAAACTCACAAATTTAGCTCTTAATATGGCTTTTCAGTGTGTTTTCCAATGAAAATATTCAAAATACAATGAAAATATGTCCCTCCGGGAATTTTGAGTTTGGGGGGAAGGGAGATTTTAAATGACTATTATATTTGCTTTTTTTGTGTGCACTTTTTGACTCTAAAATGTGAATTCAGCCCATTTGGGTCTGTGGTAGCTAGTACCCCCCTACAGAATTTGCTTTTTATTTCAATTGCAAATATTTAAAATGGATTAGTTTTATAGTTTCACATCAACGGTTAGCTGTACGAGAAAGTTTTTTGACGGAAAATCCTACCGGCCCTACAAATTACATGCCATAATCAAGTTTACTATGCTTTAAAAGTCTAAAGACTAGAAAGAAATGTTTGCTGTTCGAATCGAACCAGTACTCAAATCGAATTAAACTGATAAGAGAGGGTCTATTCAAACGGATATTTATGGCAACGGACCTTGATATAGGAAAGGAAACCCAGACGGAAGCCAATACAACATAACTGATGACGACTTTCAAGCAATAGAGTATAAGCCCATAGCTACAGCCCCTACCAACTCAGAAACACATGGCGGGGATGACGTGGCCGTTTATGCAATTGGCCCTCAAGTGCATTTACTTCAAGGTGTTTATGAGCAAAATTATATAGCCCGTTTAATAGGCTACGTTGCTTGCATGGGACCTGGTGATCACTTTTGCGAAAGCAAAAAGAATAGTGCAATTCCTTTAACTTCTTCTTTGCATACACTTCTTGCTGTTTTTATTATATATATGATTAAACCTTGAAAAAACTCATTCGTATCAAGCCATGGGGGAAACAAAACTTATCTTAATTTGAAAACAAAACTTAACGTGAATGCCCTATCACTGTTAAAGAGTGGGACCTTTAATTTTTGTTTTCTCCAGCATTCTTTATTAGAATTTTTTTAATACTATTAGCCCCTGACTACACTTATTCTTGATTGGCTGAAATTTCTCTCCGATATCTCTCTAATAGTAAACAAGGTAAGCAGCTCAACTCGAAAGTAGTTTCTTGTCTGATCTAATTCCAATATTTTAGTTAGTTACATGCTAAAAGGCAAATACTACAAGAAAATTAATCTTCCGGCCATTTCAAATCAAAAAATTTGTTTCGTCCTGTTTCTTTTAAATCCTTTCTTACAACCGCTTCTCACCCCATTCAGGGCAAGCTTCCTTTTCATTTGGTCCTAAATGGATGGCCGCAAAAGATGATTTTTGGCAATCTGTCATCCTTTCTCCGAAAAACGTGTCCTAGCAATCTAAATAGTTCTTTCATTATATCCCTCGAAAGTGGGATCAATAGATTGTACATCTATTTGGCTAAAATGACTTTTGTACATAGTTTAATTCGACGTTCTAAACTGTGTATCTCTTATTTCCTAAATCATAGTATAGAGCAAGACTGAAACCTAAAACGAACAGAGATTATCGCTTCTTAGCCTACAGACATATACTATAATATTAGTCTACCATAAATGACAATTATATTTCCTTGTGTTTATAGAATTATGCCAGTCTAGCGCTTTACTAAATAACAGAAATAATATTCAATTTTTGCACGTTTGTTTAAAAGTACTTTATGTACTTTTGTATTTTTTTTTACGTGTAAAAATTAAACATTTTGTGATGTTACTATACGGCTTAGATTCACCTACTTTGCGCAACTTCTAAGAAATGACACCGAACCAACGAAATTCTCTCTTTGTGACTTTGAAAAGATAATTCATGATTATTTTGTAAACATAATCGAAGATTAGCTGTCATGGCATTGCTAAGGCTATAGAATAGCCAAGAATCATAAGCAGTGCCTAAGTAAAGAGCTGTGTGGGCACAATTTATTCTTTTTTTTTAAGACCAGGGTACTTCGCATAGAAGGAGTTGCCGTAGAACCTTCGAAAGGGGCTAATTCGATTGGAGGGCAACCAGGCCCCCCCCACGCCCATCCTTTCCCCAAATACATCCAATCCAAATTTTTAGATAGCGATTTTGTTCAGCATAGTTGAAAGGTTCAGTAATTATATCTTTGAAGATGACCCCCCCCCTCTCCCCAAAGCCCTGAGGGCAAGGGTTGTAATTTAAGCTCCGGGGGGGGCATATAAACTATTTATGGAAGGGATGGTTGTAAAAACTTCAAAGGAGGCTTATTTGATTGTAAATTTGAAGTTCTAGTTGTCTTTAAAGAGTCAAAAGTGATGGAGGGCAACTAGCTCGCCCCGTCCCTGACACCCTCTTTTCCCCAAACACATCTGACCAAAATTGTGATATAGCCGATTTGTCAACAATAGTCCAAAGAGCATATAACAATACCTTCACTGTGGACACACCTCGTTCCAGATTCCAGGAACGATGGTTGTAAGTTATGCACCGGGCTTATAAGGTTTTTATGTAACCGATGGAGTGCAACCTCCATCAAATCTCCATCAATTTTTACGAGTCAAAAGTGAATGGAGGCCAATCAGCCCCAGAGAAAATTTAAGTTTGAACAATTATTCGTTATTATTTCAGCACATCTTTGATTTAGTCTAGTAGCTCTTTACTTTTAGTTGAAAAATGTACTCTTGTGGAAAAAAAGTTTTTGTCACTCTAACAAGTTTATCACTAGAAATAACTTTACAGAAAAATTAAGTTTGAACAATTATTCGTTATTATTTCAGCACATCTTTGATTTAGTCTAGTAGCTCTTTACTTTTAGTTGAAAAATGTACTCTTGTGGAAAAAAAAAGTTTTGTCACTCTAACAAGTTTATCACTAGACATAACTTTACAGAAAATTTAAGTTTGAACAATTATTCGTTATTATTTCAGCACATCTTTGATTTAGCCTAGTAGCTCTTAACTTTTAGTTGAAAAATGTCCTCTTGCGGAAAAAAGTTTTTATCACTTTAATAAGTTTATCACTAGACATAACTTTACAGAAAATTTAAGTTTGAACAATTATTCGTTATTATTTCTACACATCTTTGATTTAGTCTAGTAGCTCTTTACTTTTAGTTGAAAAATGTCCTCTTGCGAAAGAATTGCTTTTTTTTGTGTGCACTTTTTGACTCTAAAATGTGAGTTCAGCCCATTTGGTTCTGTGGTAGCTAGTACACCATCACAGAAATTTGCTTTTTATTCCAATTGCAAATATTTAAAATGGATTAGTTTTATAGTTTCACATCAACGGCTAGCTGTATGAGAAAGTTTTTTGAATGAAAACACCACCGGCCCTACAAATTACATATCGTAATCAAGTTTACTATGCTTGAAAAGTCTAAAGACTAGAAAGAGAAATTTTTGAGTTTGGGGGGAAGGGAGATTTTAAATGACTATTATATTTGCTTTTTTTGTGTACACTTTTTGACTCTAAAATGTGAATTCAGCCCATTTGGTTCTGTGATAGCTAGTACACCACCACAGAAATTTGCTTTTTATTCCAATTGCAAATATTTAAAATGAATTAGTTTTATAGTTTCACATCAACGGCTAGCTGTATGAGAACGTTTTTTGAATGAAAACACCACCGGCCCTACAAATTATATATCGTAATCAAGTTTACTATGCTTGAAAAGTCTAAAGACTAGAAAGAGAAATTTTTGAGTTTGGGGGGAAGGGAAATTTTAAATGACTATTATATTTGCTTTTTTTGTGTGCACTTTTTGACTCTAAAATGTGAATTCAGCCCATTTGGGTCTATGGTAGCTAGTACACCCCCACAGAATTGGTCACTTGACTTGTGACTGTCAACCCCCGTCCAATTCACATGTATGCTTAGCTAGACATTGAATTCTATGCATAACCACTATCTGTTCATCATAATTTGCTTCTTCTTTTATAGCACACCTGATTAGTCTGAACTAATGGGCTTGATGTCTTAGACTTGTCTAACTAGATTTAGACTTTATAGAAAAAATAGCCTAATACTTTTCATGATTAGGGTCAATATTTTACTAAGGAACATGGTAACCCGGATTTCGATGAATAAAGGAACACATTGTACGCATCATGAATATCAGTCATTGAAGGAATAAACATTAATAAAGTTAATGGAAATAATGGTTTAATCTTTATTTGAGGAAGAAAACAGTCCTGCATTTTGGTTAGAATTTGGTGAACCTGCATATACATAGAGGAATTTGTCTTTCCCCCTTCGCTACATGGAATTTTACACGTATATAAGAGATAATATAAAGAGTTTTTGTGTGAATACGGATATACGTCACAAATATATATTCAAATGATCAGGCTCTCTCCAATCCAAATTAGATATATATCCGTTAAGTGGGGTCTTATTTTCATGAGGACATTATAGTTATGAATCTCAGTGTGCCATATCTAACAGTACCCCTCCCCCCCCTTAACTATGAAAAATATTTTCTATATGGAAAGATATCAAAATAAAAAAATTGATTAATATAAGTTCAAAAAAAAATTGTTTATGTCTTATTAAGATTTTCAATTTGTTTACGCTATCATATCCTATTACTGTATTTAGTTGCCCTAAGAGAGATAAATTCATTCAAATCTTAATAGTGTCGTTATTTTTGGTTCATCTAGTACTACTACTACAACTCACCACTGTACCAGAACTCTAGTTTTTGTAAGAAAATTATGGTAAATACACTTCTTTGGTTCGAAAATAAACTATTCCCGTAAAATCTGAACTAATATAGGTTTTCCGCAGGAAACTCTAGTTTTTGATCATAGTATTATCAATCTTTTAGGACGTATGGCTTGGTTGGGATCTCTCACTTGATGAGGAGGTCCTTCTTTGTACTACTACAACCGTCGAAGGTACTGATGATGTGCTAGAAGTACATTATACGGAAGATGGTCTGTTGTATACGTCGGAAGATCTGGTACGGCGGGGGCCTTCAGGCCGTCTTTGCATAGAGAATGACGAGCGGTTGGCTCCTAGTTTGCCTACAATAGGAGTACGCGGCGATTTATTTGAATACAGGCCCACCCCTTTGATTGATATATCAATAAATGATGAACCGGAGGTTGAAATTGAATGTATACCACCCCCTCTGGTAGATATAGTGGTAGTGGAGGATGTTGACATAGATATTCAGATAATTGAACCAGATATAGTTTATTTAAAAAGCATTGTGAATATTGATATTTCAAGAGAATAAAGATCAGAATGAATGAATTATTTTTTGTTATCATTGATAGAAAACTTGGTTGTGGACTGATAATACTCTATGGAGTGATCTAATCAAACTGAACTATTCATGTACAGAAGTCTCTGATGGTATCCTCACTCTATATATATCTAGTATATGAAAATTAAAATAATACAAACAAATTTATTGTATGATTACAATATAAAACTCATTATACATATTAATAATTAGATTTAACGTTAAATCATATATGAGAACTCTTCCACCACGGTTTCCGTTGTTTAAAATCCTTTTCGTAGAATGACCTCTTATGTTGTCTCTTAAAGGGCCACTTTTTCTCTTCTCTTAGAACATAATCATCATAATATTCCGAATTATATCTTGCTTTATATACATTTTTCATTGGGTTTTCACTGCTATCTTTTACACTATAGAGAAAGCCCTCTTTTACCAGTCTCTTCTTTTGATCTTCCTTTTCTTTCATATCAACCCTTCTTTTATGTGAACATACTTGCAACCAGTATAAATTTCTCTCCATGTCACTTATAATTTTTCTTCTCATTTCCTCAAGATTCTTCTCATCTGTCTCTGCCTCTATGCTGTCTAATCATGCAGTAGGTTCATGAGAATATTCAAAATCATGAAAATGTCCTTTACAAATAGAACAGTTGCAATAAAAGGATATTTCTAACTCAACTTGTTCACTCATGTTATTACACTGCTAACTAAAAACTTAGTGAATTCTATTCACAGACTAATAAAACTATAGCAAAAATCCTTTCCTCATATTCCCTCTGCCACTAATATGTAAGCAAGCCCTCTGATTGGTTAAGAAGGGGGATGTAACCGACTCGCTGATTGGTTTAGAATTCCTTCTAAACCAATCAGCGAGTCGGTTTCACACGTGATCTAACTGTTTCCTATTTCTGGAAACTCATAACATTCGCCTCGAGCATACACTTACAACAACAAATGCTGTTTCCTATTTCTGGACACCTTGACATTCGCTGAGAGCGTGCCCAGAACAACAACAACAGCAAATACTGTTTCCTATTTCTGGACACCATGACATTCGCTGAGAGCGTGCACTTGCCCAAAACAACAACAACAACAAATACTGTTTCCTATTTCTGGATCATAACATTT
This sequence comes from Artemia sp. Qi Xiang Cuo, assembly GCF_049724085.1. Lineage (NCBI taxonomy): Eukaryota > Metazoa > Arthropoda > Branchiopoda > Anostraca > Artemiidae > Artemia > Artemia sp. Qi Xiang Cuo. Next base: position 61,668,170 of record NC_142810.1, read on the forward strand.
GCCTTGAGCGTGCACTTACAACAACAAATACTCTTTCCTATTTCTGGATCATAACTTTCTCCCCTAGCGGGCACTTGGCCAAAAACAACAAATACTCTTTCCTGGATCATAACATTCTCCCCTAGCGGGCACTTGGCCAAAAACAGACCTGGAGAAAGAGGTCATTGAGTCTGTCCCCATTAGACATAAACTATGTAAAAAAAAAGTTGTAGGTGGCAGCAGGGGTGGGCGATGGGACCTCCTGAGGCCTTTCTACTGGTAACAACCCTCCCTGTCAATATAATAATGAAGGTACCTTGTAGCTCTATTCCTACCCTGCCTGGGTTACGGAAAATAGTACACAGTTTGTAGAAAATACCTTACTTGTATTCTTCCAAAAGGGTCACAAATACCACAAAAATATATATATCCCCGACTGGGGTCCAAACGCAGACTCTTTTCCCAAACGGGGTCAAATCATAGACTAAAAAATAATAATATTTTACACACCACTGTTCATATGGGTGGACCTCTGCTTGGCCCAGACAATCAGCTACATCCCCGTTCAAACCCAATTCTAACTCTTATATTTATTTTCCAATGACTCCCAAACCAGGAAGTAAAAAATAAAACTTGCTTCACAGCTTACCTATTGCAAAACCACTATCGCTTATTAACGGGAATTTAAACTGTCTTTTGAAATTATACTATAAGCAAATGTAATTAAAGAAACGAAAATAGGTCATTTATCTGAAAGGAAAAGAAAGAGGGGTGGAACCCTAACACCTCCCCCCGTAAGATAAATGACCGCCCACATGCTACCGTGGTCCACCCTTACAAACATAAACACTTAACTTCAACTTTAAAAAATCCATTTGCCATCTCTCTTCCACCAGTGTCTGTGCTGCTACTTCCACCGCTTGGCACTGGAACGGTCGTCCTCGCCACGTCTCTAATGTAGGACCACCATGGTCTAAATCGCACAACATCCGCCTTAGATTTTGCAAGTTGAATTCTTCAAGATTCATAGATAATAATTGTGCGCAGCACAATTCAAAACAACAAATTTTCTCGCTCTCACGAGTTTACATTTGAGAGGAGCAAAGAATCTGTTTCTGGCACATGTGATGATGCCAGCCATCATGAAAAATTGGCTGCACTAGCCTCTTGATTTCCATCTGTAGAAACAACCCCACATCTCAATCAAAAAGTAATTTGCCCCTTGGCATAATTTCAAATAATCTAAGGCCGAAAATACAAGGGCCTGTGAAAACGATAAGGGTACTGGAAATGAAGTAAAATTTTTCGCGAACCATGAATTGCCTTTTTTCTGGGTTCCCTCCCCTGGGATAATTAACTGAAGAAAATACGTTGATGCTAATTGAAGATGAAACTTAGATACTCTCCCACTGAACACAACTTGCCGGAAATAATTGTCGATTCCCATGAATAATAACAGCTATAAATAGGGCTACTGGACAAAGGTTTGGGGGAAGTATGAAGTGACTGAGAGAGAGTGTACCCCAAGAACTCCAGATCAGAAAGGCAAGATCTCGATAAAACGATTACAACTTGTCCATCAGTTTTGCATTGAGGAAAAGGACTATCTTTCGCGACTTCCCGCAGGGGATCTTCCCCAAGGGATTCCTCCCCCTCATAAAGGATTGACATATCTTATGAATTGATAATACTAATTTCAGATTCATTTTCAAACTTTTCCAATCCGACTCGAAATTCAATATCTCCCAACTCTCCTCCAACTCGTTGTAGGTCATTCATCTCTCTTTTGTAATTATCTTCTTTTATTCCCCATGGGTCTTTGACCTCTTTTCCCCCCTTATTGTCTATGTTTTCAAGGCACAGCCCATCGGACATTTTCTTTTTCCCCCTATTGTTTATGTTTTCAAGGCCCAGCCCATCCAACATTTTTGTATTCTTCGTCACTGCAGGCTGAATCTCCAAATTTTGTCTCTTATTTGCATTCCTCTTTTCGTCTCTACTTTTCTCAATTCTGTCAGTCGTGCAAAATACTAAATCATCGTTAAATCTGATTTGGACTCCAGTGTCCACCATCTTTGTCTGTATTGCTTCATTGTAGCTCCGTTTAATATCTCTTTTCTCTCTTCTAGTCTTCTTTATTTTTACCGCAGAAACAAGTATTTCGTTATCAAATGGGAATTGAACTCCGACATTTGGTTTTTCATATTCTACCAACATTTCTCGAACTTTCCGAGGAAAAGCGCGTACAATAAATTTCGTCTCCTTATTCTCTGGTACAATCAGTGTTTCATTTTGGCAAATTTTTTTCGGCGTCTCGCACTCGTTAAAATTGTTCTTAATTTTTCCATTTTCTGCAAAGATATCTCCAAAGTCTCCTCCTAGTAAAACATCCACTGCTAGCATAGGTACTAACCCTACTTGTTATCGTTTTTCTCTGGACCGTACCGTCGTTTCTTTTAATATCCATTCTTACCCAAGCAGACGGGCATTGGTGCTTATCTACATAATAACGTAATGTTGTTATATTATTTTTATTGTATATTTACGTCTTTTTAATTAGGTCCATTCGCACAAAAGTTTGCTCACTCCCTGAGTCAATTACCATTTCGGTCAATTTTCCTTTAATTTTCCTTCTATTTTATGTGATTTAAAAAACTCATCAATATTTCCTTGATTATGTGCTATAGCCCAATTCGATCTTTAATAGGTTACTGTCTTTTCTTTATTATGGCACTTTTCAGAGAAAGGCTCCAAAAAATCAATTTTTGCCAGATTATCATCATTTTAACTATCAAGGTTTTTTCTTTCCGGTAGGACGGCACAGCCTTCCAATTTGTTTTATGGGCCGGTTTGCCTCCCCCCGCAGTCAACAACGTATCATGTTTTCCTGTAAAAGTGTTTAATGTCTGGTAATTTTCATTTTCTCGCAATTGATCCTTAGACAAATTATTATGGCTATCCTACCGCCTATAAGTAACTTGTGATAAAACTTCACTTTGCGAATTTCCCCCATGAGTTTTCATTAGTCTGTCAATTGTTTTTGCAACATCCTGGTAATATTTTTTATTGGTTTCCCTACGAGACTGTCTGTCTTCATCTTTTTCTCTGTTCTCTTGCTCTCTTTGTTTCCTATCTTCCTCATCTTTTTGCTCTCTGGCTTTTCTTTCAGCCTCTTCCTTTCGTTCCCTGGCTATTCTATCAGCCTCTTCTTTTCGTTCTCTATCTATCCTCTCTTTCTCTTTTTCTTGTCTATCTTTCTCTCTTTCTCGTCTATCTTTTTCAATTTTGTCCATAAAATTTTTTCAAATTTTCAATTTGTGATGAAGTTTTTAATATGCTTTATTATCTTTTTCAATTTGATCTCTCTCATCCTGTAGTTGTTTCATATATTCTCGGTGCTCTCTCTCAAAGGCCTCCTCTATTTTCCTACTTTTTCTATGGGCTTCACTCGCCCTTTTTGGTCTAGAGTTAATCTCATCTCTGTCCGACATAATATCAAAATTCCATCAAAATTGCAATTTATCCTTTCGTGAAAAATTATTTCCTTTTAATTTGTCGATTCTATGTGAGTCCTACGTGGGGGCGCCGCCTCCCTTGTCTCACAAGTTAATTATTCGCGTGATTTATTGATTATTAAATTTTATTACTTATTATTATCCGTCTAAGCACAGCTCAGATAAAATTTTTTCTTTGCAATTTTTTATATATAGCCTCTGTAACCACAATAGGCTACCTTTGTAGGCTAAGTTATTTGCCTCTTCGACAGCGCAAATTTTTTCTATTATCAACTCTGTTAATAATTCCTGTTCTTGCTGCCACCAATGTTCGTAGTGCTAGCTACCGCTGGCACCACTTATTGGGGTGTATATGCGGGGTCACCACTTTTAAAGGCACAAATGGCGCAAAAAAGGTTGCTATGCCACATACTCGAAGGGGAGAACCCCTTGTCGGCCCAAATGTTAGTGAGATTCCCGCTCTTACCCCAAAGGTTCTGCAAATATCGGGTTTGGTACTACCCTATTTACAGTATACCCTGTTCCAGGGTATGATAACGCGATCGAGTGGTCAAATGGCCACTTTCTAAAGCCAAATGTACCCGCCTTGGGTTACGGCTAGAAAATCTCTAACTCTCTCGTTGGAGGTAGCAAACCTCCCTGTCAATATAATAATGACGGTACCTTGTAGCTCTATTCCTACCCTGCCTGGGTTACGGAAAATAGTACACAGTTTGTAGAAAATACCTTACTTGTATTCTTCCAAAAGGGTCACAAATACCACAAAAATATATATATCTCCGACTGGGGTCAAAACGCAGACTCTCTCCCCAACCGGGGTCAAAATATAGACTAAAAAATAATAATATTTTACACACCACTGTTCATATGGGTGGACCTCCGCTTGGCCCAGCCAATCAGCTACATCCCCATTCAAACCCAATTCTAACTCTTAGATTTATCTTTCAATGACTCCCAAACCAAGAAGTAAAAAATAAACTTGCTTCACAGCTTACCTATTGCAAAACCACTATCGCTTAGTAACGGGAATTTAACCTGTCTTTTGAAATTATACTATAAGCAAATGCAATTAAAGAAACGAAAATAGGTCATTTACCTGCAAGGAAAAGAAACAGGGGTGGAACCCCAACAGCATCTCAGTAGAGGCAAAATACGGAAGAGGTTCAGGACAACTGTATGAAAAAGTCATACTAAATACCTTTTTGCAAGGGCTACCCCCGAAACTATATAGAATGGTAATATCCAAAAATATTCAGGCGTTGGATTTTGCAGCTCAGGAGGTAGAGCAATTGATTGAGGTTGATACAATGGTCAGAAATCACACTAAAACAAAAATAAAGAGCCTAACTAACTCAAACGTGAGCCTAATCTTCAAGGATGAACAGGTGTCTCCCAATTTCTTTTCAAGGGATACCGCCCCAGTGCCACAATGAAATAAAACACTAGAACCCGCTAGGCAGAAAACTTTACGTTTTGAGCCTGTCAAACAATCTAATTATGAAAATAACCCTACAATAATAAGATGCTATAATTGCAATCGACCTGGGTATATCGCGAGGGAGTGCCGTTACGTCCCCAATCGCATACCAAGAATTGCTGTCGGCAGTATGCAAAATTATGGCAACCATTTGTTCGGAAGAACAAATTTTAGCACCAGTGGTGCACTAGGCTATAGCCAGGGAAGATTGCGCCAATCAGTACCTTACAACGCGTACCAACCAAATTTGTATAACCCTCTCCCCAATAGACAAATTAATTACCGATTTGAAAACCCAAATAATCGCCAAAGCCAATATAATGCGAGAATGCTATGTAGAAATCACGAAAATTTGCCGACGGAATTGCAAGCCAACGGCATTGGCAGTCAGCGCCAGCAAGTAGAACCGACACCACACATTCAAGATACAATAAAAATACATTGCAAGGACAGACAGATGAAAATCAGTTAAACAGGCTAACCGAGCCGCATTTTTGAATATATACTGTAGTCACTGATGCATATAAAAAATCCTCAGGGAAACGTTTCAGGCACGTCAGAAACATAAATTTTACCCAAAGGGTGCCAAGAACATTAAATCGGTCCAAACCAAAGATAGTGCCGTCTTATAGTGATAATAATAATAGGTTGCCAATATTTAATGATTTTTGTGTAGAAAACATTTACTTTAAGGCCTTAGTTGACAGTGGAGCTACGGTCAATATCATAAGCTCATGCATATTTAATATGTTGCTTCTGCATATTAGGAAACAAAGGTATTTCAATAATCGCAATTTAAGTAGTGTGACATGACATAAATTGGAAGCAAGAGGTTCAATGTGCCTACAAGTAAAAAGGGACAAAAGGATCTTTCCGACAAATTTTATAATATGAGATAACTCTCCGTATGAAGCAATTATAGGTGCAAATTTTTTAAGGTCTAATAGAGCACTATTAGACGTAGAGAACGAGAGGCTTGTTTACTCGGCTAAGGTAGGGGAAAAAATTTCTACCTTAAGAAATTGTAACAGAGGTTACGAAGACAACGTAACAGTAAACAAAATTTCTGACGGTATAATGTCGCAATCTTTTGAACCTTATGTCTCGCAAGGAGGAAAAGGAAAAATCAGAAATTTCTGCAATTAATCTGAGAGACATTGCAGAGATGAAGTAAATTTAAAAAATAAGAGCATTGAATCTGCGAAAATAAAAATAGGAGATGTGCGACAGTACAGGTCAAACGAAATTAAGAAAATAGCGGAATTATGGAAAACATAGTAAAACCCAAAGCGACGCCGCAACATGCCGCAATGGCGCAGCATAGCGCCAGTATGAATCTAATAAACAATGAAAATAAAGAGAAATATTACGGATTCACGATAAGGAAAACAAAAGTCCCTCCCAAAACGATGCAAAAAATTCAAATATCACAGATGATTGAACCAGTGGTTAGCAAATCCGAAATATGGTTTGCGACCCCATCACATGAAATTCCTGAAAATCCGCTATGCGAGGAACAGATTATATATTAAGACAAAGGAGAAGTTTTTATATGGGTTACTAATAACCACGAAAATGATACAATTACAATAAAAAAGGGGGCGTGTTCAGTTCAAATCCAAGTTTTATCAGAGAATGATTTAAATAGATGGGAAAATTTTAGAACCAACCTAGGTAACTTACATAAAACTTTAAATCACACAGGCCCCCTATACCACGCGCCGCTTTTGAATAAGTTGGATGTGAACCATGTTAAAGTCTAAGCACTTAAGAAAAAACTGATCGACCAGTTATAGTATTTTAAAGTTATATACGCTACAAACGGATAGGATATCAAATCGATTCCATATGCTGAGCATAAGTATTACACGACTGGGAACTATGTTGCGAAACAGTCATATTGCGTGCCGTATAAGCCTAAGGAATGGTTAAAAATAAAATTCATAAATTAGATAAAAATAAAATTATACGCCCAAGTATAAGTCCGTATAGTGCACCAGTGATCTTAGTACCAAAGAAGAATGGTGACCTTAGACTTGTAGTAGATTATAGAGCCCTCAACAAACAACTAGTTAGCGATAAATTTCCTTTACCAAGAATACATGAAATTCTTTACTCTATTTCAAGTAAAAACAAAATTTTTACTTCTTTGGACCTTACCCAAGGCTACCAATAAGTGAAAATAGCCGAAAAAGATGTCCATAAAACTGGATTTTCAACATCTAAATGTGGATCATATGAATACTTAAGGCTACCTTTTGGACTTAAAACAGGTTCAAGCGCGCTCTGTAGACCCCTATTACACCTGTTAAGAGGATTAAAGAATATAATTCATTTTGTTGATGATGTCATATGCGTGGGAGAAAACACTGAACAACACTTAACAACATTAGCTAAGGTCTTCGAGAAGTTCAGACAGGGCAATTTAAAATGTTGGCCTGAGAAAGTAAAATTATTTTAACCTAAAATTATTCTTTTAGGAGTAGTAGTGACACAAGGAGAGATATACCCAGACCCTGATAAAGTAAAATGTGTTGAAAACCTCAAACCCCCTAGAACCATGAAAGAATTAAGGGAAATTTTAGGTCTTACTGGCTACTTTAGAAAATTCGTGCGCAATTACGCCCAAATTGCGAAACCCCTCACGGAATTAACAAAAGGGAACTCCCAAAATGTTACCTGGTCCCAGGAAGCTCAAACTTCCCTAGACCGTCTCAAAAAGGCGCTCACTTCTGAACCAATATTATCACTTCCTGATTTCGAAAACGGAAAATCTGTGGTCACAACCGATGCTAGTTCGAAAGGCATTGGAGCTATTCTTTCGCAAATAATTCCTATAGAAAACCCTGATCCTTTACAAGGACCTTCAAATAAAAAAAAATAGAAAAAGTTATATGCTATTCGAGCAGAGCTTTATCAAAAGGCGAAAATAATTATTCCGCTACAAACCTAGAATTATTATCTATAATCCACCACTTGGATAAATTTAGACACTATTTAATTGGTAGAAAATTTATACTACGATCAGACCATAAAAGTTTGCAGTACCTGCGCACATTTAAAAACCCCACGGGAATTCTAGCTAGATGGATTATGAAAATCCAAGACCTAGATTACGAATTTGAACATTTAAAAGGTAGACAAAACGCAACCTGTGACTTTTTGAGTAGATACCCCGAAAATATTCCGTCGGAAGCTGAGGAAAATAAAGTTAACGCTATCAATGCTAAGAGCAAACATAAATGTAAGAAAAATAAAGTCAAAGACACAGAAAAGGAAAATAAGGTTAACTATTGTCCCTTGTCCTTAGAAAATATAAAAAGAAAGCAAAAAAAGGACGAAATATGTTCAGCACTTATTAATTATTTTGTTAATGTCGATGCGTTACCGGATAAATTCAAAAATCTTAGAAAAGAGATAGATAATTTTTACTATGATCTTGATGAACAAATTCTATGTAGAATCGTGACTGCTGAGACAAATAGAAACCAAACCTCAATAATACCTTTGCTACCAAAAAACTTAATAATACCTGCGTTCGAATATTTTTATTCAGATACAGGTGGACACTTAGGAGTAACGAAAACTTTCCATACAATATTTTAAAACAATATTTTTACGTGCCATCAGCAATAACAAAACTTAAAGAATTTGTAAGTACATGCGAAACATGTAACTTAAGAAATACCCCCCAGCTTATCCTAATCCTCCGATGGGAAGAGTCCCGGTAGAAAAGTATCCCTTCGACATTATTTCATTTAACTTATACGGGACCAGTGGAGGCTTGCCTGTTTCCAACAGAGGCCATACTTGTATTTTTTCAGTTTTAGATTACTTTTCTGGATTTAATTTTGCAAAAGCATTAAAAAATCAAGGTGCTTATGCCACCAGTAAGGCGTTAGCGAAATTATTTTTACAATTTGGCGTTCCAAATAAAGTTTTAAGTGACAACAGAAGCAATTTTGTTTCAAAGGTAACAAAAGATTTACTGAGTTTTCTTAACATAGAGAAAATGGTGACATCTGCGTATCACCCACAAGCTAATGGTAAAATAGAAAATAGGCATAAAATATTTTCGAATATATTAAGCATTTATACAAAAGACAATAGGAACGATTGGGATCAATTCTTACCTTATTTAACTAACGTAATCAACACGGCTTATTCAGAAACAACCAAAGACAATCCATTTTATTTACTTTTTGGTCGTGATTTTAGAGTCCCGTATGATCAGATTATTGAATCTCGGCAGTATTATAATAACTCAGAGGATTACAAACAAGAATTCATAAATAGGATGAGGAAAACTTATAAAATAGTGAGGCAAGAGTTGGAAAAATGTAAAATAAACCAAGAGCTGAGAAACCAAACCAAAGTCAAGGGGAGTATAGATTTCAAAGAAGGTGACTGCGTCTACCTAAGGAACGAAGCAAAAACGGAAGGAAAAAAACTTTCCAACAAAAATTCTGGACCGTACAGAATACTCAAAAGTACGATAACGATTATACTTTTCAAATGGAGAACCCTGATAGTGGAAGAACTTACAAGGCACATGTTAGCAGAATAAAAAGAGCCAAATTTCTGGAAAGATGTGTATCACATCCCTCCTCTACTGATTCGTCAGATGCAGAAAATGAACCCCCTAAATCAAGATTGGCAGAGCTAAAACCCTTTAATTTTAAACAAGATTATTTTGAAGATGACAGTGATGAGGAAAACTGTAAAGAGTTTTTAGCAAAGAAACATCTAGTAATCCTCAGGAAAAAATCCAAGAGAACAAGATTATTTAATTAAATGAAAGCGCCAAAATATTCAAAAATTTATTCATTCGCAAGTACAAGAGACCTAAAGTACACAATACCCCCAAAAACCCAATTTTTCACCGCGAGACTTTCGACCTCATGTCCCCCCACAAGATTTGAAGACGATATGGTTTCCCTGCAACACCAATAGAAAGGCCCCTGTCATTGCAGGAAGAATTAAACAGAGCTGTAGAAACCCCTGGTATTACTGTAAAGAAAACCCCCCCCAAAGATTCAACTAAAACAAATCTGCGAGAAGCTATGGATTTAATAAATTTCCCCATAAAAACGAGTCAAAGTACATTGCACGAGAATAAAACTTCCAAGGATGACCAGCAAGGACAATATCATGATATAACTGTGTCCAAGGTCAAACCCAAACAGTGGACTACAATGAGGAAACCCTAGTGCAAAAAATGCCCATCCCCCTGAAGACATGGCATTCAAACAGTGGAAGAACCCAGCAAAAAATCTTGATTCCTCCCAAAGCTCTCAAGAATCTTTCAACTCTCCTGAGTTGAAAACTCAAGGTGAGGACTTAGGGAATAAGCCTTCTACTTCCAGAGGAGTAGAAATTTACGAAGGAAGGGGAGGTGATGCCTCAAAAATGCAAGGTGCAACTTCTAAAACTTATGATACAGAATCATCGGAAACTAGTTCCGAAGAGCCTGACAGCGAATCAGACCATATAGTAGTTAAAGAAATAGGGCAATCAAGACCGACTTCAGCTGCTGCGCACGCGAAAGAGACAAAATTAAAAGGGCAAGAATTTTTGAAAAAACAAAACAAAAAGTTTGACCTTATTTCGCTAGAAAAACCGAAAAAGAAAAAACCGCAAGAAGTTGAGGAGAAAGTAACGACACAATCGGGTAGAACGGTTACAAAACCCGATAGATGGAATTACACTTAATCAGTATAGGATTAAGAGATTTTAATGGATAGGCGTCATAAGGGAACAATAAATAAAAAAATTTTGATTTACGATTAAAAATTATACAATTATAAAAATTCTATAGAAAAATTTTGTTCAACATATATCATGGCTTCGCACGAATCAAAACCGTCTGATACCGACTGTTCAACATATATCAGTTCCCGAAAACAAATTCTAATTAAAAAATAACACTGCATATGATTAATTCGAATATTTTCCTTTAATACAAAAAGTTATACGTACTATTCCAGTACGATGTATCCAGTCCAATTGAAAGAAGTCGTGATAGGAAGTACTAAGCGAGAAATATTCATACACCTTAGAAATGATCTTTGATTATTTTCTGTTTCAAGAGAAACTGTTGGAACTATGTCTTGTTATAATAATACAGAAAGAATAGGCCCAAGTTACAAAACAGAATTAATGTTACAAAATGTGGGTACTGTAACCGTAAAACACGGGTGTCGACTCGTAACAAATGAGTCAACGGTCTGAGCGCCGCTAATTATTAGCAGCACAAAGATAATAAGTCCCAAAATAACCAACTTCAAGGCAATTAACCTGTCGTACACCATTCCCAATATAGAAAAAGAGGAAACGAAAACCTCGTTATGGTCCAAAATAGAAAATAATAAAGGGACACTAAAACTTACAAACTAAGAGAAGCATTAGACTCCCAGATCCCCCTGTTTACGAATGAAGACCAGAGATTAACGTATGTGGATAATAGATACGGGTTGTTCTCGACCAATTTTTGGTGGAACATAATATTGACCGTATGTTTCGTATTCGTGATTTCCCTGACCATGAGAATCTTACTGACTTTTAATTATGGAAAAATCCCGAGACTAAGAAGGCGAAAACCAAGAGAAGAACACGGGGAAGCAGCTGAAATGCAGAGGTTAACCCCGGAACCCCCTGAGAACGTCTAAGCCAAGAAAAAGGGAAGACATTAGAAAACGAGTGGGTATAGAGGTCTCCACTCGTCCTTGCTATGTCTTGTTCCCTCATTGTAAGGTTGTTTACGTAAAACCATGTGGTCATGGCGCTGCAAAATGCGTTTCTTAAACAGCACGGACGTGCGTGAACAATGCAGGCATGAAATATGTTGTAAAATTAGACCTCAGACTTAAAAATGTAGAGTAAATTATGTTTATTTAATAGGTATTGAAGAATTAAATAAGCCCTTTATCGTTGTTTCCTTTCTCAAAACAAATTTGAAGACATCTCTGTTTTAGATTTCCCAATGGGAGGTATGTCGTTTTACTATAACCAATGTTATATAGTAATATCAGTGTATCTTTTTATATTATCTTGTAGGGTAATCGTCACCCTAAAACGCACCCAATCGTATTGTTTACTATGTATTAAGACTACTTGATTTTAAAGAACGTGTGATTCTGCCTCGTTATTTTTATTACAGGAAGTGGATTGATATATTGGATATCGAGCATTACAATGAGTTGTCCAGTGCAGATACAACCTAGTAGCATCTATTTTCATCATACCTCAACCAACGAAGAGTACTCACCATACACTCCAGGCAGTTTTCATCCCAGCTTCGTCTATGAAAACAACAGTTATCTTTGATCGTTGTTTCCTCGACCATGAGCCATATTACGTATCAGGTAACATTATATTTGAATCTCAGAATCCAGTGCATTATCGAACTATATAATCACATAAATTATGAGAACCCCATCGACCAGTACAAGATATAAGTACATAAATATCGCCTTTGATAATCATTATGGACCCATATACCATATTGCCGTATAGTTATGATTTTTGATGACCCCAAAAAATATTATGTGTCACAGACTTACGCGTCGAATCCCTTTTGACCATCTCTCGAAATCCATCCTATTCCCTCTGTGTGGAAAGTTCATATCTCTGTTATCCCATAAATGTTACGAGATAATTTCTTAAAAAATGGACCTGGAATCCAAAGTTAACCCCAGTGACCAACCCATCAGTGACAATATGCACCTCCCACAAGTTAAAGGCAATATTTTGAAGGAGTCACTATAGTTTTATGTCGACCTGTTCCAAATCCAAACTTCAATTCCCCCGTGATTAACCTAGGAATCACCGCACAGGTTAATAGACGCAAGCCATGAACTAAAAATTTTTATGAGACACAAATGAACGATTTTAGACGAGGATAAATTCTCTTTTTGCATCAAAATAACCCGGAAATGATATGCTGAGAAGAAAATAAACGCACTCCCAGTGTTCTACTCCTTAATGATAAGGCACCCTATGAACTATCAAAAAGCAGGTGAGAATGAACTCTGATAGCATATTCGCACACCTGTAGTTGGAAGAATCATTTCCCAGTTGACAATTAGAGAAAGCTTGTCGTGTGAAAATCGTGCTTGAACTTTCCCATGAAGAAACCATAACGTAAGTGCTTCAAAAATTTTGCCAAGACGAAAAGAGTGAAGGACAATAATTTACAACTGAAGGATTGATTACGCTAAAGAGACTCGAATGGCGATGAAATAGATGTGAATTTACATATGTTACTTCTTAATAACTTTATGTTAACTATATGTTACTTCCAATATCCTATCATTAACGTTGCGTAGCAAGCATCCCCAGTGAAAGTGTTTTAATGTTACCAGTGAACATGGTAAACCCAATCTTGTGTATTTTAAATTATTCTTGTATATAGTGTTAGATGTCCAGATAGAGTTATGTGTAGCGTTGTCGAGCTATTCATTGATTGTAGTGTAGATAGAAAGTAATGTGCCATATAGACAGCAAAAAAAAGGGACCTTGTAAAAAGTGAATTAAAAAAAAATATTATGTAAAGGTAGAATAGCCCCAACCTTATTGAAAATGTAAAAGTAATCAGTGTTAGATGTAGAAAAAAAAATCTTTAGTATAGTAGCTAGCCTAGAACCATGAATAATCTTAGTCCGGTAGATGAATTTCAGATAGGGATGTAGATAAAAAAAAAGAAGGAAAGTAATAAAGAAAATTTTTAGCACTCCTGAGTAAGCCAAAATATAAACATGAAATAATACAATGTCAATTAAAATTATGTAGAATAAATAGTTAATAAATTTCGAACATTTCAAAAGCCCAAAGGCAAGCAAATCCTAATGACGGGACGTCATTAATTAATAGGACGGGTAATATGTACAGTGAGTAAAATGTGATATATTTAAAATACCAAAATAAAGCTCCTTCTTTCTAAAGATAATTCCGACTTCCTCTAATTAAGTTTAAATCTAGTTTCAAAAAGAAAGAAAAGTCCTTAATCAGCAAAGAGAAAAAGTGCAGTCAGCCCCAGACAAAGAACGGCGCTGTCCAAGCTTTAAATTTTGCGAAGAAGAGTGGTAATAAAAAAACTATAAAATCCAATGTTTTCGAAGGAAGTCTTAAGTGATAAGAGTGTGTGAACGTCTAAATCATCAGAAATAATTAAGACAGATTATTGGACGAAGGGTTCGCATCCTTGGGCCACTTGAGCCAATTGTGAGCCAGTTCTTACAGCGCAGGACAAAAAACTACGTTTGATAGTGGGGTAAAAGTGCTTTTTGAAGGTATTCGTAAATCAGATTCAGGATCATTTAGAGCAGAATTATATTGGCTTCCAGGCATTGCGATTCAAGTTATTGTGCAGTCATTGTAGAGACTTGGTTATTATTGCCGTCATTTGAAGTGACCTATTGCTGTACACCTAAACATGTAAGTCTCAATAAAGCCATTGCTTTTCTATTTTGTGTTTGTTTTATTTTATATGTCTGTATCCAGCCTTACGACAAGTAGCTAGTTCGCATATCCCCAAGGTACGTTCCCAGGGATTTGATCTCCAGATTTGTATTGTGCGACTATTTCCGTACTTGAGGAAATAGTTGGTAGCATACGGTGCGATACAGAAGTTGTTTCAAAAGCGAATGCGTTGGTTTCAGCAGCAACCTAATTTAGTTTTATGTTCACGATGGCTATAATAGAGTTTGCAAGTGCCATAATGCTCTCTGTCTCTTAGGTGGTGTAAGCCGAAGATTTAGATTTAGTTGAGTGCTGTCGGCATGTTAAGCTATGTTCTGATACTTTACTGCAGTCAAAACAAAAATAATTTTGAAACAATTTTTCAGAAGGCCTGCGAGCTTGCATAAGAGTTAAATGTGACTCTGGGTGTACCAAAGTATATTTACCGAAGGTCCATCAAGGGTAATGAGTGCACCGAGGTTTTTTATCTCGAGTTATTGTTAGAACCTTACATTGCTTAAATTATTATAGAACTTGATCAAAGTTTTTTGCGCCACCAAGAGGCATCTTTCAAAATCGGAAGGCTTTTGCCAGCTAACAGCGAGTCATTAAAAATTAAGGAATTTGTGAACGATGTTGCTGTTTACAAGGGATTTCACGGGGTAGACGTGCGCTCGAATGTGAGTTAGTCCTTTGGAAACAGAAGTGACTCGGAATGTTTGAGAAAGCATCAACTGTTGCTTTGACTCTTGCGTCATGCGATGCAAGATTTTTCCGATGCATTCAAAGACTTTTGATGATTTTTCAGACAATACCAGTGATTACCGCTTCTGCTGAGAGGAGCTTTAGCTGTCTTAAGCGATTAAAAACCTATCTGCGGAGCTCAACGGGCGAGGAGCGTCTGAACAGACTAGCTCACATGACCCTGAACCACGATATCCAGGTCGATGCTGACCAAGTTTTTGATCGCTTTGCAGCCAAAAAAGACCGGCGGCTTTTACTGTGACAGGTTACGTCGTCTTTCGTTGCTCGTTTCTCTAAGTGCAGTTGATTCTGTTTTTTAAACTTTAATTGTACTTCATCCTCTGTAAACAATGTTAATATCAATACATTTCTTGCTTTCATGGCTGCTATATTAGGTAGACTGAGGCCCCCACCCCTCCGAAACCAAAGCCTGTGCAATTTACTTTGATATAATATTATTTTTAATTTATTTGGTCCTCTAAAACAAGGGTCCCATAGGCAAATATAAGGAATAATGCACTTCTTTTTTTATATTTTCTAAATTATGCCGCTTCGTGGCAGTGCCAAAGCATCTACTTGCCCAAAATAGAAACTCTCACTGCTTCTAACTTTTTTTTTAATTCTGACTTTGCTGGTAAAATTTTGTCATCCATTCTCAAACAAAAAAAGTCTACAACTAGAAATACTCATGACAAGTGTGTACTTTTCATTTCTTTACCTAGCTACCCCCCCCCCATACCCCCCGCCTAAAATCTTGAACTATGATGGATAATTTTCTTGCTCACATGACTGCTATAAAAAGGTAGACTGATGGACCCCCCCCCCCCGAAAAAAAATCCTGGATACGCCACTGACTATTACCTGTTGTGTTTTGTTACATTGGTAACTATATGTTGTTATTTTACTATTTTATTATTGTATTTTTTTACTAAGAAATGTGAATTTGGCCCACTAAGGATTTGATAGTTTTTTCTCCAATATCTATCCATCTATCTATCTACCCCTAAACCTTAAAAGGTTATAGCGTCATTTTCGCTTAACAGAAAATAATTCAAATTTCAAAACTGTGTTTTCCACTCAGAGTAATATCAGCAACACCTTAGGAAGATATCTCAAGATTAAACAAAATTCATAAGTAAGAGTGATGCTACCCCCCCCCCCCCCTTTTCTCTATACCTCGTGTCAACCTAGTGAGAAAAATTGCCATTTTGAAATGATTGAACAATGGCAAATATTATCTTGATTTGTCTTAATAGTAAAATATTATTTTGAAAACCAATTTATGGGAATTTTGAAAATTAATAGAAAGAGCAAATGAAAAATAATGGCGTTAATTTTTGAAAGACAAAACAATTTCTTATTTTTTCATAATGTAGTTATAGTAGACAAAATTAAAAAATATATTTCGTTTATAACAAAGACCATACAGCAGCTAGCTTTCAGGAAAGATAGGAAAAGTATGCATATTTTTTTGTCGTGATCCTATTAGCTTTAAGTTTTATAGCCTAGTGCACTACACAGCATGTGTAATGGATTTTGACTTGACTATTCATTTTAATTTATTTTAGTTTTAATATTAATTTTTTCATCTATAAAAATTTCCGTTATTGATAAGTTTGATTTATTTAGCATATAGTAGCCTATATAGTATTTAGAAGTAGCAGTAGTAGTAGAAGTGATAGTAACAATAGTAGTTATAGAAGCAGTAGTAGTAACGTTTCGGCTCTGTGAGATGGATTGGGGTCTTTGTTCGATTAGACGCCCCTTCCTCCACCTGTATCTTCTAAGCCTAAATCCTGTTTACTTTGCCTCATTCGACATCAGGTTGGACTTCTCACGAGTTTACCTAACCAGAACCATGACTGCAAAAGGTGAAGTAGGTGACCTTGAGGAATAGTCCCCCTTGAAAAAATTATAGCCTAGTGCACTACACAGCATGTGTAATGGATTTTGATTGATACATAATTCTTCTGGGTTGAGTGAGTTTTGGTGGGATTTTTCGGCTGAAAACCTCTTACTGGCTAAATTATTAATAAAGAGCTGTTTTCCCACAGTAGTATAATATTTGTAGGTATCGAAAAATAATGAGTTAGAGGTAAAAAGCTTGAGTTTACTAGTGTAGTTTTTCGATTCTTGTTGATAGAAGAGTATCGCCAAGTGTGAAAACCGTGTTATGACCAAGATGGGATCAGGATTGCATAAAGGCCCTATTCATACTAAAGATCTCAGGGACTTCTTCCTGCCCAAATTTAAGTGGTATGTGTTGACCTAAGAAGATGTATTAGTCCCTGTCCTGAAATATTTTGGGACCCATTGCTTTTCCTTGGGCCATAATAATTAAAATGGTCTCTTTAATGTAAAATGATCTAAATGTTGGCTGTCACGACTTTTTCTAACCAAAATTTCACTGCTAACTGAGCTTCAGGGCGACCTTCAGGAAAAGCGTCCCTCAAGAAAACAATAGTCAAGTAAACGACACAGTATTTGCATTGGATTCAAATTTGTGAGTGATTTTTCTGAGTTTGGTTTGTTTTGGTATTTTACTTTATGGGGAGAGGGGGCTGAAAAACCTCTTCTTTGTTGACTTATCTTTTATGGGTTATCTTTTATAGCAGCAGTGAAGATGCCTGCAAGTATTTTAAATCGCAGATAAGCAAAGCAGTACAATTGGTGCTTGGAAAGAGAGACTGTCCAAAGAAATATTGGCTGACAAATGAAACACTGGAGGTTATAGAGCAAAGACGGAGGGCAAGATTCCTTAGGGACATGGTCAGTTATCGGACGCTTAATGGAGTGCAAAACAGTCTCATTCACCGGGACTGAACTCAGTTTGTTACAAGAAAAGCTGATGAAATTGAATAAGCAGCAAAAGGAAAGACATGGGAAGCATGTTCAATCTACTCCGAGATCTTATGGAAAATAAACTCCCATATTGAGACGTGTCCTATCCCTGGATGAGACACTTGTCTCTGATGAGGGCACTTGTCTTGAGAGGTGAAATGACCACTTCTGCGCGCTCTTAAATAATACTAGCCCGTCCATCTCTCCAAATAATAGTCCCAACCAATTTACTATTCAAAGGCCTAAAGCAGATGTTCCTCCATACGAGCCTTTCAGCCCCTCAGAAATTGAAAACACAGTTAAAAGGCTCAAGAATAACAAAGCTGCTCGTATCTGTGGCTTAAGTTGTGAACTGCTAAAATTTACTGGTCTTACAATGCTCCTGTTTCTCCACACTCTGTTCTCCACAATTTGGAAAACTGAGATAATTCCTGAGAATGACGGAAAGGTGTTATGATCCCCTTATGGAAAAGGAAGGGCTCTAGAAAGGATTGTTGAAACTACTGTGGAATAACTCTGCTGTCAATTCCAGAAAAACTTTTCTCGGCGGTCCTCCTGGATCGTTGTCAGTATATAGTTCGTGGGATTTGGCGACCAGACCAAGCTGCTTTTATGTCGGACCGTTCCATCATCGAGCATATTTTCACGATTAAACATATGATAGAAAAAGCTACAAAGTTCCACCAAAAGGCTTTTTAGCTTTGGTTGACTTCTTTGCTACTTTTGACTCAGTGGACCGAGAAGCACTTTAGAAGATTTTAGCATCGATTGGCCTCCCCGAGAAATACTGCAGACTCTCCAAGGCTGTACACAATGGCCTAGAAATTTTTGTTCAATTCAATGGCCGATGCAGCCCATTCTTTTGAATTGCAACATGGGTGCGTCAAGGATGTGCAGTAGCCACAGAACTCTTCAATGTCATCATAGACCACGTTATGACATAGAAGACTTCACGACTCAACTTGGTACTCAAGTTTGGAGATTGAGTCATCTCAGATGCTGATGACCTGGCTATCCTAGTGGACTCCAAGAGGCCACAAAGTGGGACTGCAGATAAACTACAATAAAATGAAAATTAGGGCCATAGACTCGTTTTCTCCTGCTGTCCCTTCTCCAATCAGTCTGGACGGAACAACTAGCATAGAAAATGCCCAAAGGGTCACCTACCTGGGATCTACAAGTTCTTCAGATGGATGGCATCTCCCCGACCTACAAGCAAGACTATTTAAAGCCTCTTCTGCCATGGGCAGGCTTAATCATCACCTTTGGCATAAACAAATATCAGTCGTTCAACCAAACTGCGAGTTTTCAATGCCCTCGTCAGTCATTTGGTGCTTTATGGAGCTGAACTTGGCAAACACAAGCCGTAATCCTAATGGCCATCAATACATTTCAGTAGAGGAATCTGAGAAGGATAGAAGGTCTACCTTGGGTAGACCTCGTGAGTAAATAGAAGCTGCTGCGTCTCACCAAGCAGTCCCAGTTTTCCACCCAAGCAGCCCAGCGTGCCTTACGGTGGTTTGTATATCTACTTCGAATGTCCCTCTACTTACCCACAAAGATGATCATTGACTTTGACCCTATCAAAACCGGTTGGAAGCGACCTCGTGGCCGACCAAAGAAACGATGGTCCGATAGCTTATCCTAGTTCCTAGCAATGACAAATATCAGACTGGGTGAAGCGAAAACCCATGCAATGGACCCAAGTGGACGGAGGAGGCAGATATCACTCTCTACACCGAGCAGCACCCGGCAGGAGACCTAAGTCAAGTAAGTTCTCCACAGTAGCCTAATATTTGTAGGCATAAATATATAAGGAGTCAGAAGTAAGAGTTTTGAAATTACTTGTGCATGATCTCAACTCCTATTGATAGAAGAGCATCGCGAAGTGTTGAAAACCATGTTGTGACCAAAATGGGTCCAGGATTGCACAAAGCATCCATTCAGTGGAGTTTCCAGGGACTTCTTGCAGTCCAGTTCTAAGCCAGTTTAAGCGTTTTACCTTAGACTTGAGAAGGTGTGTTGGTCCCCGTTCTACACGGGTATCCAGGATCATTGGTTTTTCTGAGGCCAAAATAGTTTCAATGATTTAAAGAGTATGAAAATTGGAACTCGGAATGTTACGCCGATTAAAAACAACTATCGTATCGACATTTTAACTAACCAATTCAGACACTTCAAACCGGACTTATTAGGAGTTTCAGAAACTTACATGCTAGGGGTAGGAAACATGAAATTTGGTGATATAGAATTTATTTACCCTGGCATAAATCATGGGGTGCGTAGGAAAGAAGGAGAGATCATGATAACAAAGAAAGCTGCCAAGTCTTGCTTAGGTGGGCAAGGTAATAATAATAGAATACTATTCACTCATTTTATCACTTAAAAGTGCAGGGTATCAAACATAGTAATATTTGACTGATGGAGATAGCAGTGACTCAAACAAATTTTACTTAGAGCTACAGAGACTAGTAGACAGGGTTCTAGGTAGAAATATGGTATTTTTATTAGGAGATTTTAATGCCTAGGTCTTTAGAAATAAGGATAGATGGTATACTAGCCTATCTGATTTTGGCAAGGAAAAGAAAACAGTAATGGTTTCACACTTTTGAAAATTATTTAGGTATAACAATCTATTTAGGTATAATCAATACAGTGTTTGGTCATAAAATGGCCAAAATGTTAAAATTGTATTCACATGATGGTAAGACAGCTAACCTTATTGATTGCAGTATTGTAAACCAAGAACTAGCAGGATTGATACAAGATACAAGATGTGTATAGGAGTGTTCTTATTGATATTAACAGTAACGATCACCATCTAGTAATGTCAATGGGATAATCTAAAGCCAAAATCTATGAAGGGTAAGTACTTTCCGGGAATTTATGTGTTTGTAGACTTGAGGATGAGAAAATGAGAAAAACTTCCTAAGAATATTTGAATATTATACTAGAAAGCCTAAAATTTGACCATGTAGAGGACGGAAGGAATGTTTTTAGGAAAATAGTTTGTTAAGTAGCAGATGGTGTCTAAAGAAGGAAATTAAGTAACGCAGCTAGGAATATTACAGAAAATGCTTTAAGAAGAATGCTTAACAAAGATGAGGTGGAGCTTGTAAAAAAAAGGTATTCGAGTGGTAGATTACATGAAAATAAGAGAAATGTAAGGGAAGTAGAGAAAGCATAAAAATACGAACTGAGGCAGTGTGAAATTGAGAACATGGATAAAATTGCTGAACATCTTGAAGAAGCAGCCGGACAGCTTAACAGTAAAATATTATGTTGTTATGTTCATAAGTCACGACGAAATAATCAATCTGGACTTGTCCCAGCTTAAAATAGGAAGGAGGCCTCAATTGGTGGTATGGAAAGAGTTAAAGAAAGACGGGCCGAAAATTGTGAGAATATGCTTAACCTTGATAAAGGTACATGAAATAATATGATTTACTTGACTTAAGTCCTGTCCGTTCTTGAAGATCTTCTTTGAGCCTCTTTCTTCGTAATGGCGTGGAATTGCCTTTTGCATGCCTTATGGTAATCTGCTAGGCAAAGATGGTCGGAACGGCGATGAGGCGCAAAGTTTTCCTTCTTCTTCCCTCGGGGACGAGCACGAGAACCAGAACCGCGAATTTGGCCTTCAATGTTGATTTTCGGGAGATGGAACTTACTAGTCTGTTTGACGTGACCGAACCATCAAAGTTACTGGAGTTGGAACTAGGTGACAATTCTTGATTGGATTCTAAGGTGCTCAAGGAATTCAACGTTTGAGATTCAATCAAAGTAGGTAATATCTTCAATGCGGCGGATACATTTAGTTTCAAATGCTGTAATTGACACCAGTCATCTACCTCAACGTCCATGTTTGACATGAGTATATTGTCACATGAGTATACTCCCTTTTGCTTTGTCCTTGTCACTGTTTTTCTCAATCCTAGCTTCTTCTTTCTTTAATATGTGCTCAGAATACTCATCTTCAGCAAGATTCTTCAGTTTAAATGCTATGCATCTGTCAAACTGATCCTTCTTTGGGTCCCAAAGTCTTTCTATTTCAATAGTTGTCTAAAAACGTCATAGCTAACAATATCAGCCTTTTCTTTTCCCATTTTCTCCCGGTAAACATAAAGCACCTCTTTAACAGTCCCAAAAGGATACTCAAAGTACCTTTTCTTGTCCCAGGTTCTACAGTAGTGGGATAGGAGCCTTGGAAAATCATTCAAAATCTTCTCTGCACTTTCATTTCTTTTTGCAACGTTAAGTGATTTCCTAGTATCCAATCGAATTGAGGTTTCTGGGTAGTTTGGATCTTGTGATGGATGGATGGCGTCCTTCGCTGTCTTTTCAGACCAGTTCTTCACTTGCCATTCGCCAATGCCAAGCGTAATCAAAAACATTTGCTTGCTAACTCTTAACATCCCCTCAGAAGTTTTTAAACTGAATTTCAGGGTTCCTTTTCTCCTAGAAGAGCCAAGATCAGCCTTCTTGAATTTCTCACGATCCTCGTAAGTTACAAGTGTAGCTATGTAAACTTTCTTTTGTCCCCACGACATTTTTTCCAAAACCTACTAAACAAACTCTGCCTCTCACTTTCAGAAATGATTGAACATTCAAAAACTCTGACCTTCTTAGCATCGACATTACAATGTTTATATTTAGGGCCAATTTTCCGTTCAGGCTTTAAATCTTTAGTAGCTTTCCACTCACCATCTTTCCTGTTCTGTACTTTTCTTCCTTCGTATTCCTTCCCTTGGCATCTAGCATAAAATTTTTTTAATCGGTTTTCTCCTGGCTTTGATCTGTCTTTGTTCCTGCTTTTTCTAGATGATGCAATACTATTTTTCACTGAGCTTTCTGTTTCTGCGTCCAAATTGTTTTTTGGAATATCTCCTAGACTTCTGTCGTGGACTGATGCGCTTCCATCGTGGGTAGATATATTTCGTGGTAAAATAGCTCCACATATATCTACTGATTCAGCCAGAGGAGATTCTCCAGCAACACTTTTGTCTTGATTCATTTGATATTTCTGTTCATTTCTTGAATTCAGATCAGTATAAAAAACGGACTGTCCACTCAGTTCAGTATTTACTAATTCTGCTTCATTAAAAGTTTCACCGGTTTGCTCTGGCAGCAAAAGATTAACACAAACTTCTGTAAGTGAAGCGCTCTGTAATCTGCTATCTGGAAGAAGGGGTGCAAGGTCAGCAAAGACCAAAGATTCATCTGCTGTAACCTCACTCTCGCTTCCTTCTTCCCTGACCTTTACCGGTTGAGATCTAGCTCTATTACACTAATATCTCATTAAAGGCACAAGGGGTTCAGACTGTTCTTATTATTCCGGAACTGGAAATTTTTCAATAGAAAGTTTGCAACCCATTCTGCCATTTTGCTTGAGTACTCTGAAGTCCTTAATGTATTTTCAGGGTTCTGGTCCTGAAAGACTGGAACCATTATAGGGGAAGAATTAGTCGCCCAAGCTGACATTTTCCTGAAGCTTTCTGGTGTAATTCTCGCTTAAATGTTCACCTTTCTCCATCTGAAAATGAAAATACTCAAAATCCGTTGGTTTAAGAAATCACAAAACGGTTAACAAAGAAAAAAAAGTTGTCCATACAAGCATCCTAATGGAACACCACTTTCAACAACAAACCATCTATACATACTGACACCCTCTCATTGATAGGCGTAGCATAGTAAGATCGAGGGTCTGAACACTTTTCCCATGGAACCTGTCAGAGGTTTTCAGTATCTTTAGAGGGGTAGCATAATATTAGCAAAACAGATGTTGTAAAACAGAACAGTCCTAGTTCCCAGTTAGCTGGGCAATGTAAACTTCACAAGCCTCATAATTGAATTGAATTGTCATTAAATTAAGTGAGATTGAAATCATAATCTCACTTGACTTAATGACGATTCAATTTTGAATTACCGCCATTTTAGACAAAACTCCAGCATCTTTTTGAGAGTAGAGACGGAAACGATAATCTTGCTTGACTTAGTACAATTCATTTTGAATTACCGCCATGTTAAACGAAACTCGGAAATCTTTTTGAAGATAGAAAAAATTCTGTGTTTCTGACTGGCTGGAGCCTGCCTGAAGAACCTTGCTTGGGTACTAGACGTTCATGCACCATGATTAGGAAACAGGGCATGGTAAACGAACTTCTAGCACCCTCCTCTTTTCTGTTATTATAAATAGCCTCACTAAGGAATTTCCCGACAGATGTAAATTTGTGGATAACCTAACGGTTGTTGAAACCTGCTACAGAAACTTAGTAAGGAGCCCTATGAGCACCGTCAATGATATTGCAAATGACGCTGCAGACTTAGACATGAGAGTAAACCCCTTTAAATCTATAATAATGCCAATGTGTTTCCTTAAAACCTCACCCCTTTTCCTCAACCCTATTCCTCCAAATATTTCTGTTTCTTCCTTTAAATTACTTGGTGTTACAATTTCCTCTAATTTAAAGTGGGATATCCACGTTAAAGATAGTATCCATAGAGCTAATGCGTCCATGTCTCTCCTTAAACTATTAAAAAATTTAATGTCCCCCATCCCATTCCTTAAGGATCTACACTTCCTTTGTACGCCCGCATCTTGAATATGCTTCTCCAGTTTGACATCCTGGTATCTCACGTGAAGAATCAGAAAAAATTAAATCCATTCAAAAAACAGCCTTCAGAATAATTTCTAATAAAGGTAAGGTAACATACTCGTTCCTTCTAAAAAAAAGCCAAGTTTGAAACTCTTGAGCACAGGAGAAGACCGTTGTGTCTCCTTTTTGCTAAAAAATGCAATAATAAACCCTTGCAAGGAGAATATTTTCCCCAAAAGACACTCCCCATCCAGACACCGCCTGCCACAGGCTGTTTCTGAACCCATTCCTATCTAGTCCTTGATCCGTTGCTTGACCTCCAGGTATGAAAAAACCTTTGTACCCTTCATTACGGATAAAATTAACCGCTAGTTTTCCTTCTTTTTTTTGGCACTGGTGATACCCAAGTTTAATGTTCGTTCAATTTTTTTATTTCCTCCCCCTTTTTATATGTTATCTTTTAAACCATTTTAACTCTAATTTTATTTTACTCTTTTTTAGTTTTTACCTTTTTCAGGTTCTGACATTTCGCCACTTATTTTTTTTTGACCAATAAATGGTTTTGCCATTCTTGTATTGTCATTTTTGGAATTGGTTTGCCGGCTTTTTTAGTTGTTGTTCATTTTTAGTATTTTTACTTTTTGTCTTTATGACTTCGAAATGCGAATTCGGTCCTTCGGGGCTTGTGATAGGCATTTTGAAATAAATATCTTATCCTATCCTACCTAACTTATACGTTGATGCACCTGAAAGATAACAGCTAGTGTGCTAGACTGCTTAAACAGAGGAATTAAGGTAAGTTCAGACGAATGGGATTCCCACCATTCCCTATGCGAATTCCTTTCAGGAGCCATTGTTTTCCCGTTTCGTTTTTCTGTTGGATTTTTTTCAACTTTTCCCTGCGAACCGAATGGGATACACGGGAATTTTGAAGCACAAAATTCAAATTCAGTAAGACATGTCTAGGATAAATCATCTGCCAAGTACAACCTGATTATTTTTTTTTTTTACCTAACTGATTCCCGAGATTCTAGCCAACTGAAGCTAGCTACAGCAACCGAAAATGCTGCCAAGCCTAATGCTTTTGAGTCCGAGTCCCTTATGCTTTCTGAATTTGAAATATTTGCTTCCTTCCATAAGGGATTAAGCGTTGGAACAGTTTCTCGTTCTTCCTTATCGTTTTCCCATTCAACTGAACTTACCTTTAGTAAGTATCCACACTGGTTTCCAAGAAAGAGTAGTGAAATCAGCAATTCAGTGAGAGCTATTCTTAACTTGTTAATCTATTATCAAAGCTATGTTTCTTCCTAAGTGCAGCTATTACCATGTTTTCACCACAATGCAAAGATCCTCTCTTATTCATTGTAAAGTCAAAATATCTTCTTGTAAACAATGATGATGCTGATGAAACTATATAAAAGATTGGCGGCAAAACTCGTATTAAAAGTGACGGAGAAGACTCGAACAAAAACACACCACGTATAAATTGATACTGGCAGATAGGCCTAAGCGTACACTTTGTAAAAATAAAGGCTTATAAAGTCTAACTGCACACAACTTGTATTTACCAATTAAAGTTATCAAAGATATTGCGAGGTGTGTTTTTTTTGCCATGAAAGTATTAGAGATAAGATTTTTCGTTGCCACCAGACAACGCGGCATGAAAAACTGCATGGGACACAAGTAAGAAGTCATTTTCGGTAAAAATCGATTATATGAAGTGTGCACGCAGCAACCGCGACAAGAGATATTGTAGACAAACTCTTTTGACAAATGAAAAAGCTTACAAGCAATTACTGTAGAATTGTTTGCATGATTAAAGTTAAGCTCATGGGTCTTTGTCCTCCAGGAAATTGCAGTTTTGCAAATATACTCAATTCACCAGAATACTTCTGTCAGATAGCTTTTTACTCTAGCGCACTTCAATTTAACCCATGAAAATGGTGCTCTCCATTATATTACGGTTGCGTATTTTACCAACTCTTTAACCAGCCTTCTGAATTCAGGCTCCTCAACTGCACTTAAAAGGAAAGTAAACTCAACTACGAAGTTGACTGTCCAGTTTTAAACTTGACTTTTACTCAGTTTATCCAGCCTCTTTCCAAAAGCTTTCCACTCGAAGTTCTTTGAAGGAAGAACTTTGAAAAGATTAACAGCGCTTAAAGTCCTTAAGCCACATTAACACTCTACTTATGTTTTCGCCCTTGATCCCTTCGGTAGCTTTCATTGTCCTCTCCCTGAACTGGACAAAGGGATTTCATTTAACATTTAATAGACACCGGAATGACGCTTAAATTGTATAGGGGTGTCAATCCAATCTAAAGTATTTGAAAAATGTCTGAAACTTTTTGAAGACAATGAGATAATGAAAATAGCAATTTCTATTCCTTGAATAGAGAATTTGCTAAAGTATTAAGAGGTTCAATATGTATCAAAAGTATTATTTCTTTTCTTTTCGTTTTGTTTGTACACACTTAGAAGTTTACAATAAAATGACAAACGCTATATTCAAGTAAAATATTTTGAAAATCAGGAAAATGAAAATCTGCTTTTTTAATAAAAAAAAATTTGTTTTGGTGAAGACAAAGCTGAATAGAAGCTCAACTCTTGTTTTCACGAAAATAGACCCTAGGTATTGTGAGCAGGGGCGTCCCGAGGCCCATTTTATTGGGGGGCAATCTTTGTAAATTTTATCGAATTGCTACTGGATTTATGCCGAATTTATTGCAAAAATCAAGAATTTTGCTAAATTTCAGCCAAAATGTTTTGCCGTTCGCGAAAATTTTACCGAAAGCCAAAAGAGTTGGGGGGGGGGAGGGGGCGCACCTCTCCGCCCTCTCTTGGGACGACCCTGATTGTGACTACTATTTCACGGGGTATATAGTGCAAGAGCACGTTAGTTCCTATTCTTCGCAGATCAAATTTAACAGTTTGAGCCACTGACGCAAAAAATATAATATAAATTTCTAACTGGCCTGTCAATAAATATTAAAAATAGGAGCCAGGGATATACCGTTCCTCAAATCTATTTGCAACAATTCTACCTTATGTAATAATACAATGTTCCCAGGTTGATTAAATGGTGAATTAATTTGAACGATGATTCATGTCTATTAGAATTAGACGGTATTTACTGGATAAGAAAATTGTTTCTAAGCCTCAAATTGTTTTTTGATCCTCTTTTTTTTCTTCTGCAACAACTAAATGGTTTGAATAAGCTTATTTTCAACAGGCAACACTGATGGAGACATTTTTGAATAGAAATGAAGACAGGTAAGCACAAGCACAAAATTTATTGGTAAGCATTGAATCATTCAGTTAGACAACTATCTAGAATGCTTTTTGTCTGTGGTATGAGCACGGGGATATCTAAGGCCATCTATATGTAAAAGTAACAGAAGAACAGTAATTTTGAATTTTAAAGGCACATGCTTAAATTTGAAGCTTTTAGAGAATACAATCAATTTAAAGGAAATGGAGAGCATAATTCACGAGTTACACAATATTGGAGCTATTAAATTTGGAGAATTTATGCTTAAAAGTGGCCTTGTTTCACCCATTTATTTCGACCTGAGAGGTGTTATATCCTATCCAAAATTAATGGTAAGGAGGCTAGCTGGGTGGGAAGTCTATTGTTCATTTTCTGAAAGATAACCCATATTTTAGTCAAAAGGTTTTGTCTGACAAAGGTTTTTGTCTGCAGGATTGTCTGTGCAGCAGTATGACTCTTTTTGATGTGAAACCTTGCTGTGACCAAGTTGGGCCCAGGATTGCAAAAAACCTCCATTGAACTGGAGGTACCAGAGACTTCTTGCTGTCCAGTTCTAAGCCATTTTATGTGCTTTGGTGTAGGACTGAGAAAATGTGTTGGTCCCTGTCCTGCACAGGTTCTGGGGCTGTTGCTTTTTCTGAGGCCAAACAATTTCAATGATTTAAAGAATATGAAAGCTGTAACTTGGAATGTTACAATATTAAAAAACAATTATTGTAGCAAAATTTTGACTGACAAAACAGATACCTCAAACTGGACTTGTTACAAGTTTCAGAAACTTGTATCCCAGAGGTAAGAAACATGAAATTAGGTTATATAGAACTTAATTACTCAAGCAGGAAGGATGGGGTACATAGACAGGGAGTAGAGCTCATGATGAATAATGAAGCTGCTAAGTCCTGTTTAGGTTAGGAAGATATTAATAATAGAATACTAATTGCTAATTTTATGACCTAAAAGTGCAGAGTATTATCATAGTAGTATATGTGCTTGTTGAACCAACAGATGAGGATAGCATTGACTTAGCTGATTTTTACTTACAGTTAAAAAAACAAATAGACAGGGTCCTTGGTAGAAATATGGTGTTTTTATTAGGAGAATTTAATGCCCAGGTTGGTAGAAATAGGGATGGATGGTATCCAAAGTGTAGGAAAAGAAAACAGTAATTATTACACACTTCTGCAATTTTTTAATGCAGCACTTGTCATAAAATTGCTGAAAGTTAGCATGGTATTGACAGCTAATTTTGCTTTAAAAAGCATTGCATATATTAAATATATAACCTAACCTGGGTACTTTATTCCCATCTTAACTCCAAAAAACAACACTTTAAATATCTTAAAACCATGCTAGACAAAGTATTTCTCTCAGCAGTGTCTTGAATCATCTTGTAAAAACAGGTATATATATATATATATATATATATATATATATATATATATATATATATATATATATATATATACATGCTAAGACAGCTTACCTTATTGGTTATGTTATTGTAAATGGAAGACTAGCAGGAATAATACAAGATACTAGGTTATATAGGAGTGCTGTTATCAAGGTTAAAGGTAAAGGTGACCATCTAGAAGTGTCTAGGATTAATTTAAAGCTGAAATTTTGGATATTTAACTACCTTCAGGGAAGCTATATATATATATATATATATATATATATATATATATATATATATATATATATATATATATATATATATATATATATATATATATATATATATATATATATATATATATATATATATATATATATATATATATATATACAAGTAATGCTCACAATGGTCTTATGTCAATTTTAAATTCTTGATCAGCATGCCTGAGACTCTAGGCAGGCATGCATTTCCAAAAACTAACAAACAAGTATATGTCCAATAAGAAAGTCATGCATACTCCTGCCATTTACCCATGCCCCAGCCATTTAAACATTTTCCTCTCAAATACTTGGACTATCTGTCTTGGCTTTTCTCTGTCTACAATTGGCCATGTCTTGATGCAACCTACTGCAAAATACTTGATAACTTTAATTCAGAATCCAAGGTACTATCTGTACTGTTGAGTGTGTCTTGATGGTACTATTTGGTAATAGGTACTATTTAAAAGATAAAGACGGCTTTAAATGATTGTTTACCTGTTACTTAAAGCAAATTTATTGTTCTATGTGAATTATAAATTCTTGGTCACCCTTTTTGAGACCATAGGCGGGCGTGTCTTGCTTGCCTCTCATTACAGGCAATCTAACGGTCTTATGTCAATTTTTGAATTCTTGATCAGCATGCCTAAGACTAGGCAGGCATGCCTTTCCAAAAACTAACCAATAAGAGAGTCATGCATACTCCTGCCATTTACCCATGCCCCAGCCATTTAAACATTTGCATCTCAATTACTTGGACTATCTGTCTTGGCTTTTCTCTGTCTACAATTAGCCATGTCTTGATGCAACCTACTGCAAAATACTTGATAATCTTAATTCAAAATCAACGGATTCTGAATTGAAGTTATCAAGTATTTTGCAATAGGTTGCATAGGTTGCATCAAGACATGGCTAATTGTAGACAGAGAAAAGCCAAAACAGATAGTCCAAGTATTTGAGAGGCAAATGCTTAAATGGCTGGGGCACGGGTAAATGGCAAGAGTATGCATGACTCTCTTATTGGAGACATACTTGTCAGGTTAGTTTTTGGTAACAATAGTACCATTGATTTTGAATGGTAAATAGTACCAAAATCAAAATAACTTTAATTCAAAATGTCAATTTTAAATTCTTGGTCAGCTTGCCTGAGACTCTAGGCAGGCATGCCTTTCCAAAAACTAACAAACAAGTATGTGTCCAATTAGAGAGTCATGCATACTCCTGCTATTTACCCGTGCCCCAGCTATTTAAACATTTGCCTCTCAAATACTTGGACTATCTGTCTTGGCTTTTCTCTGTCTACAATTGGCCATGTCTTGATTCAACCTACTGCAAAATACTTGATAACTTTAATTCAATATATATATATATATATATATATATATATATATATATATATATATATATATATATATATATATATATATATATATATATATATATATATATATATATATATATATATATATATATATATATATTTATATTTATATACAAGTAATGCTCACATATACAAATAACAAGCTCCCATTCTTTCATCAGTTGCTTTTGTTGAAATATATATATATATATATTTACTTCTCTTGCATCATAATATAGCACATAACAAGTATTTTTTTTTTTATAATTTTTGCAGATTTTAATACTGGCTCCATCTAGGGAAAAATCTCAGTGGATCACTACGTACCACCTGGCCCAGTATGGACTGGGGGTGGTGCATAGTGAGCCATCCTATTGTACATACTGGGCCACTTGAAGACTTTCACATAAAAGATGATTTGTTTATTGTGTTAAATCGGTACAAAGGTAA
Organism: Artemia sp. Qi Xiang Cuo; assembly: GCF_049724085.1. Taxonomy (NCBI): domain Eukaryota; kingdom Metazoa; phylum Arthropoda; class Branchiopoda; order Anostraca; family Artemiidae; genus Artemia; species Artemia sp. Qi Xiang Cuo. Next base: position 61,699,512 of record NC_142810.1, read on the forward strand.
ACAAAACTTCTAAAAATGAAACAGGTGACAGTCATTTGTTTATAATGTTGAAGTGCTAGAAAAGTAAGAAAACTAAAATGCTATGCTATAAAAAAAGTGTTTGGCAAGAAATGGAAACTACAGATGTTTACCAATCCTCAAAATTAAAAAAGAAGATGCCCTTGAAGCTGTCCCTTTTGCTGGGATCGGGGTTGAAATCTTCTTCAGAATATCTTCATGGGAATGCACAATGGTGTCTCCTTTTTTTGGCCACTTCCACCTATTCACTTCCGCCATGCTCAGCACACTAACTTAGGCAGAGTCTTTGTTCTTTACCTGAACCACTCCAGGGAGGTATTTGCCCTCATAAATTTTTTTTACAAAATTGCCAACTATAATTGTGTCTATCAGTCTGTCCTCTGGACATAGCTTGTCTTCTTCCTCCTGTCCAATGTGAAGCAATGAATCATCACTGTCATCATGGAGTGAAAGGCTTCCATCACTGTCCTTATCAAACTGTAAAACCTGCTTTGCTGCTTTCTTTTGCATTCCTCTTGGCTTTGCAGCTTTCCACTTTCTGCTGGCTCTTGTTACTTCCTATGTTTTGATTTGTTGCTTTACAAGCATATCAGTCAAGATTTTGGATGAGCCTTGCTTCCTACCTCAGAGAGACTGCTTCCTAGGAGCAGCTTTAGCAAAAGGCTTCACCTGTTCTGGACTGAAGGCAATGGAAGATGAGGGTATGTACGCCTGTCTTCCATTGTTGGTCATGCTTGCTCTTTGAAGTTGAGGGCTGGTACTCACACCTGTGCTGTTAGCCTCTGGGCAGGAGTCCACAGCTTCAGTGTCATGATTTGTGGTTCTGCTTGATACTGTTCTCCTCACTTTTGTAAATTGTTATTATTATTAATGGTATATAGCCTAATTTCTGATTTTTGCAGGCTGCAAGTCAATTTATCTTCAGTCAAAGTCAAAACCATGATTTAATTGCCCAGTATCTGGTATTCTTCTTTATTATTTGATTTTCAGTCTTATACTTGTTTAACCTTTTCCTATCCAAGTTAATATTAAAGAATAAAAAAAAACCTCTATAATAATTTTTATTTTGAAGGCATTTTTTGTCCATTGTGTTCCTTGAGTGGGCATTGATGCACACAGTCTTGATCATTAAAAATTTCAGAATATCCTTGCAAATGGGCCTAGTGTAAAATGATAAATACTTAAATTTACTTGTTAAATTTCTGAATTTTAATGTAGACCAACCTTTGGACTCCCCCCTTCATTGATGGGAGATGACATGGGAGTATTTAAAATAATGAAAGTTTATGTAGGCTATATATACATCTTTTAAATTTAAGTTAAGGTACCATTGATTTGAAATCAATATGTATTTTTTGCTTTAAATAAAGTTTTATTTATTGTTTAATGGAATTCAAAAACTATGGATCAATGTAAATTGCATGTGCTAGAGACTAACATTTTTTTGATATTAAAATAATAATATTTATTTGAAACCCACTTACATCGAAAGATAAATAGCAGAGTAAACAATTAGAAAAGAAACAACAAAAACTTGATGCAAAAACGAAAATGAATAATAACATTAATCAACAATAACATTAAATAATAATAAAAAAATACAAAGTTACCATCTAATTTTACTTCCCCTGAGTAAACCACCTACTGGCACCTTTTAATAACTGTCAATTACTGACATTAATTTATTAATAGCTATTGATGAAAAATAGCAGCAAACTACTACTGATGAAAGGATATCTTTTGAGCAATAATATATATATACATACATATATATATATAATATATAAATATATATTTACATAAATATATAATATATATAAATATATATATATATATATATATATATATATATATATATATATATATATATATATATATATATATATATATATATATATATATATATATATATATATATATATATATATATATATATATATATATATATATATATATATATATATATATATATATATGTAAATATATATTAGTTTGGTTGTTTTATTTTTACATGTTTATCAATCATGTAATCATAGTCAATCTACCTTCATTTACAGTCAAAACCATGATTTAACCAACCAGTATCTGGTATTTTCCCATCTAATTGTAATTAACTTGGACAGTTGTCCTAAGTAAACCACCTACTGGCACCCTTTTAAAAACTGTCAATTACTGACATTAATTTATTGATTGCTAATTATGAAGAATGGCAGCCAACTGCTGCTGATGAAAGGGTAGCATTCCAGTGACAAGCACATTTTGAGTAATAAAAACTATGTTTTTTATAGAATCAGCTTGTTGAACAAGTTTGGTGTAAAAAAGAGGAAGCCAAATTTGACCATATCTGTGGAGTTCCATACACTGCTCTACCTCTGGCTTCTGTTCTCTCAGTTCAACATAATGTGCCAATGCTGCTGAAAAGAAAAGAAGCAAAGGATTATGGGACAAAAAAGATGGTAGAAGGCTCTTTTCAGCCAGGAAATAAATGCCTGGTTGTTGAAGATGTGATTACCAGTGGGAATAGTGTATTGGAAACAGTTAAGGTGATATATGCTTTTTCATTTAATTTGATTTTTCATGTGATTTGTCCTTGAATCCATATTATTAGGCTTATCTTGAGCAATTACAATCCACTTTTTATTCTTATTTCTTTCTTTTTATTTTCTTTCTTATTCTTATTTATTCTTTTTATTGTCTGTTTTTGGTTTTAAAATTCCTTCTTGTCCTTCAAGTGTATCAAGTTAGTTTTTGTAAAGCAGGAGCACTCAAATTGGTAGGAATATTTTTCAGAACAACTGCATAAGAAGGTTTATTATCATAAGAAATGGGAGTAGTGAGGGGGGGGGGGGGCTGATTTTGAAGTATGTTGTCATAAAAACTGATACAACTGCACTGAAGAGTGTCAAAAATCCTCACCCTTCAAGAATTGTTCCAAAGATGCTTTCATCTTCTCTGAAAAGTACTGTATTAAATTTACTGATTTGTCCCCTACCTCTACCTGGAAAAATTAATTAATCCCCTCTTAATGGTTATGAGTACATGTGTTCAAAATAAATGCTATCTGACTAATTTTGAAAGTTTGTGCAAAGTAAATTGCTATGTGCATACATGGTAAATATGTTAAGAATGTCAAGTAGAGCTTGAGTGATGTCATAACTTCTCCCAATTCTAATACTGCTTCCCATCTTAAAACACTGGTTCCGATTCCCAGCAAGTTTAAGTTTACCATATTCCTCATGTGTTACCTCTACATGATTTTAAATAACTGTGACCCCCTGGACCTCAGAAGTCCAATGGAAAGAAGCCCATAAAGCTCCATAATTAAAAAAATAGTGCCTCTTAAAACTTCAATGACAAATTTCACTACCACATTCAGTTTACATCAAAATAAAAACATTTTTTGCTCCCTGGATCTTAGGCTATTCATAACTGAAAACTATGATTTTCTAAGATTTTTGTTTTAATTATTTCGAAATTATGAAGTTCCATGGGGCAGTTTCACATTTTCGTCAGTGTTGCCATGCTGAACTGTGAAAATAAATAGGCGAAACTAATTGTGTTCTGTGTAAGATCATTATTTGATATAAAATTGGTTCTTGTCAACTAAGCATCTAAAGTGTCAAAATTAAATTTAATGTCAAATAAAGTAATATCTTATAGAAATAAAAGTCAACATGTTTAGAGTTTGTGAGATAAACAACTCACTAAGTGTCTGTTTAAATGTTGTTGTTTTTCTTTTAAATATGAAAAATATCCTATACTCTTTACGGTATTTAATATTCTATATTTAAATACCCTAAAATACCCTATAGTGAATCAAAGTTAAAACTTGCAGAAACTCTAGTTTATGCAAATAGCTGATTCTACTTTTTTGAGCTTCTGAAAAATTTAATTTTTTATATTGTCATGAGTAATTTTTCTAATGCAAAATAGTATTTTCGATTAGATAGTCCTTGTTTTATTTGCTATATTAAAATTGATGTGTTTTTTGATAAGTTGGAATGAGTCCAACCAGAAGAATTCACTTCCGGGACAGTTATAAATGTCGTGAATTTCGTATCTATCCTATTGCTGTCCTAAGTTGAGACTTGCAGATAGTATGTATGAAAGCGTAGTTTTTGACGTATAGGCTATTTATCATGAAGTATTGAAAATCCTACATTTTAAAATCTAGAATTTTGTAGAAATTGGTCTATTGCACTGCTAAATAAATGTCTTGTGATGTCAAATATAAAATGTTTTATGCAGAATAAAACAAAAAAAATCCACTGGTTTTGCATGATGACCCATGTTGGAAAAAAAAAAATCCGCAGTAATTCTTGGGAAAGACACTAAATTTGTGCGTGGGAAAACACCTACTTGCACGACAAGCAAAAGCTTTTTGAGTTGTGGTAATAATAAACAAATCAGTGTATTTTTGCCAACGTGTCTCGACACTTCTGCTTTGACTGTCAAACCACTGGTATGACATGATGACCCACGGTGGGAAAAAAAATCCGCGATCATTCTTGGGAAAGACACTAAATTTGTGCGTGGGAAAACACCTACTTGCACGACAAGCAAAAGCTTTTTGAGTTGTGGTAATAATAAACAAATCAGTGTATTTTTGCCAACGTGTCTCGACACTTCTGCTTTGACTGTCAAACCACTGGTATGACATGATGACCCACGGTGGGGAAAAATAAATCCGCGATCATTCTTGGGAAAGACACTAAATATGTGCGTGGGAAAACACCTACTTCCACAAAAAGCAAAAGCTTTTTGAGTTGTGGTAATAATAAATACATCAGTGTATTTTTGCCGACGTGTCTTGACACTTCTGCTTTGACTGTCAAACCACTGGTTTGGCATGATGACCGTCGGTGGGGAAAAATAAATCCGTGATCATTCTTGGGAAAGACCCTAACTTAATTTTAAAAATATAAAAATAAATTATAAGATTCTAAAAAAATATACATAAAAAAATATGTAAAAAAATATATTAATTAAAAAAAAATGAATAACGTCATTATAATTATCAAACTAAGATTAACTTAATTGCCTTTGCGGGAAATAAACATGGTTTATTGATTAAGCACAAAGTGCAAACTAAATATTAATATTTCATGGCTTAATATTTCGACGATCTATCTCAAATAAAACAATTTCACTCTAAGTTTTGTATTTAGAATGTATTATATATATTGAAGTACAATATACTTACCGTTGGGGAACCAAGACATTCTGTTTATTTTTAACTATAGCCAACAAGGCTGGTCTAATGTAATGCTTCCTTCACAAAGCAAGTGATAGCTTCATTGTTCTATTTAGTTCTCTAATATAGGGTGATAGAATTGATTTTTGCAATAGCATTAAACAGTTAAGTGTTGAAACGCCACTTAAAATTGTCATTATTTCATGTTATAAAAATTATCATGAAAGATGTTAGGCTGAATTATAACAATATACAAGCTTGTAATCTATTCTAACAACGAGAAACAAACTATCAATACTTTATGAGGGGTTTCTATCTTTTATATCACCCATCATTAACTGTAATTGTTAAGTTCCCATGTCTCTTTTTTTTAGCTGCTTCGAGATCTCGGATTGGAAGTTGAAGATGTTATACTGGTGCTAGACCGGGAACAAGGAGGGATTGACAATTTATTGAATCATGGAGTTAGACCCCATGTGCTAACGTCTGCATCTGAGGTACAATGCTTTTTTTCTTTTAATCAGGAAAGGATTTTTACCTTTGGAGCAATTTGCAGACAACAAGAAAACAATCCAATGCAACATTTGACTAGGCTACCTGTTAATGGTAATAATAAAAATAATTCAAAAATAATATAAAATTTTGGAATTAAAAAATACGAAGCATTAGAAAGGTGTCATTTTTACCTAGTGTGTCAAACTTAACCTCTTCTGTCATGACTAAGCTTTCCACTGAATCTTGAGTATTTTTCCGAGAAGGGGAGGGATGTTTACCCTGTGTGTCAGGATCTGAAAGGGACTCTCAGAGAAATTCCTGATTTCTCTGAAATTTCTCTGAATGAGTTATCAAGAAGAAAAATAAAAATAAAGTTTGTTATTGTAAGGTTTGAAGGCTGCAAGATTGTGATTTGTGATTGTAAGGTAAGAAGGTTTGTGATATAGGGAATATCTACTCAGCCAAGTAATAGTCACATATAAAATTGTTGTTTTTAAAGTTTCCGAAAGTTCTTTTTTAATTTCTGTATTTTTAAAAACTTGGAATAAATAGGTTAAATTCTTACAGTTCTTTTATAAGAAGGCTTCCCCAAATTCACTGCTAACCTTATCCAGAACTACCAGCTTATATGGTCAATATCCATCTTTTATCTCAAGGATAAGTAAGGGGGGTGTGTGTAAAATTTACGTCAACTGCACAATTCCATGGGTCTCTGGTATAATATAATACTGAATCCCGTAAAATAATTCTGATTTCTACCCTTAAGGTCTATTTAAAGGACCTCTCCTCTCGGCAAGCTTGGAAATTTCGGGTGCAAAACCGCATTTTTGGGACATCTTACCCACCTCCCGGAAACATACTCTGATCTCTTCAATCCTCCTGGGCGTGGCTAGAATCTTTTCCAGGTGAGGTAAGTTTACTCTACTGACTAAGCTTTACTCTGACTCTTAAGTATTTTTCAGGGAAGGGGGGGGGCATTACCAGGGCTGCCAGAGAGTCCCTGAAATTGAGTGAAGGTCTCTATTGGTCCCTTAAATTGATAAAGGTCCCTAAAGTCCATTTTCTTGCTTTGGTTTAAAGCTTTGTATTCTGAAGGCTACCAATACCTGTGAGTATACGGTTTTCAGTATTTTTTTTTGGAATGACATTCTTGGAACCTCTTTTTGCTTGTCTAAGAAAGACAAAACTTGTTGTTACTTAGACTACAGCGTTACTATGTGGACAGAGCAGACAGACTAGTAATAAAAAAGAGCGACCCTCTTTGCCTCTGGAGGCAATAAGCTAGGAGGCGGCAAGGTCTGGTTGGCTTTGTTAATTACGTAGAAAACTTCTAAGTATCACTTTGTTGCACACAGAGGGGAAAAAAAAATAAGAGAATGGCTAGAAGTACAAAATACAAAGGAAGCGTTGTTAAAACAAGGTTTCTTGCACGATTTTGAGCTTACATACATTTCTTGAACTATCAGACTGCTTCTTAGTGCCGTTTTCTATTTGCATACATTTTTGGTAATAGCCTATATATTTTTCTACTAACTTCTTTTCTTTTTTTAAATTTTAGGGTTTGAAGTTTCATTTTGGATTAGAATGGAAATTTCAAACTCTGGGAGATTTGGTTAGAAAAGAAAGATGCAACAGGACACCAAATGATAGAGTGGTGTAGAGCCGATCCTGGAGAACTGTTCTCTTTCTACTGTTCTATCTGCAATACATCGCTTGTCTGTCATAAGGGCTCCTACGTTTTACTGCAGAACGCCAGAACTCATGAACATAAGAAAAATGTTACCATAAAGTTAACGCCGAATCAGCTTCATCCCTCAGCAGCATCTTACGTGGAGAGTAGTGAACTGGCAAAATTGCTCATGCACTTAGGTGCATCCATAGTGCGGGATGAATCAGCAGTTGCAGAAATTACATTGGCTCTGAAGATGATTGAGTCTGACTATTCTGGGAAATCCGTAGACGGAAAAGCAGATAAATATGTAAAAATGTTTCCAAGATACAATGGTCAAATATTTTTCCTTCGGGAAAAATAAGTTTGCTAATTTTTTTAACCAAAGCTCTTGGGTCCTATTTCCGGAAGATGACCCTTGATGAAGTCAGCAGAAAGCAGTTGTTGAAGGCGTTAACTTTTCTACATCCCAATGAAGTTACAAAGCCAGTTTCTGCTCACAATTTATTATATGTTGCCAGGAAGTTACCCATCACAACACAAAAAGACGTGCTAATTAACGAGTTTAAGCTAGTCCAGTTATCTGGACTTCCATTCGAGCCATGAAGGATTGATGACAAGTGGAACAATGTGATCCAGGAAGGAAAATATCCAAACTTGTCTGAAGTCGTAAAAATGCTTTGATCATTTCTCACCGGTCAGCCAGGATTGAGCAGGGTTTCTCGCTTTCTGGGAGGATTCTCAAAGAAGGAAGGTTTGATGAATGAACGAACTTTGAATGCAAAACTTTTTGTGATACATAGTTGGGGCAGATTTGGAAGACGTGCGCAAAATGTTGCTGTCTCTGAAGATTTGATAAAACTAACCAAATCCGGTAGAAAGGGCTATGATTTGTACCTACAGCAGGGAAAAGCCTTGAAAGAAAAAACTTAGAAAGCTCGTTAAAACCTCTTTGAAAAGACAGACAATAGAGACTATAAAGAAAAAAAAAGAAGCGTTTGGTACCAAGGAACAGGCTGCAGACTAGTTACTGAAGAAAGCTCATAACCAGCTAAAAAAAAAAGGCATTGAAAAGAAAGACTTACCCTTATCTTTTTCATCATATTTTTGCATCTGATTATTTGTATTCAAAAGTAGTGTTCAGAAAAAAAGAAGGAAAAAGCTCCTCCCATCGCATGATGAGTCTCAGGTGGTCTCTTTCTTAATTATCACTTGGCCTCTGATCACGGAGAGATGTCTGCAAATGATTATTCACATTTTTTTTTCTTAGTCAAGGGTCATTTGCTGTTGTGTCACTGCTTTTTCTTGCAAAAGCTTTCTGAAAACTGAATTTTGGAGTCCATTTTGCGTCCAGAATAGTCCCTAGAGAGGTCCCTTTTTCGACTAAAAAGAGGTCCCCAAGTCCCTATTTTTCACCACTTGAACCTGTGGCAGCCCTGTATTACCTGCTTCTACCCTTCAGGTATGTCCACGGAACTACTGAAATATTGCATCTATGTATATCTTTGAGCTAATGTCTGAATCTATCCCCCCCCCCCGCGCAGGAAATTCGCCCTTGCCCCTTCCCTCCGCAGACAACTACGCCCAGAAGATTCCACCACATGTAAAATTGAGCTGTCAAAGGTGAAGTAACACAAGTAAAAACAATGAAGAAAAGAAAGGATTTTGGGATATAATTTTGCTAAATTTCAAAATATAGGCATAATATATGGTTCTGTCCATATTAAATTTTCTTAGTTCCGACTTGGAGTTCGACTCTATGATATTGAAGTTAAATTTAAAAGACATCCTTAATGGTACTTCAGACGGGAAATCCTTCTTATATGTGCTTAGTGGACGTGTTCCTGTTCTTACTTACTTAGAATTAGATCCTTCCACGCATGGGGGCGCATAGGGCAGCGACAGTTGACCTCCAACTTAGTCGATCTTGGGCCAAAGACCAAAGTTCATTCAGTGGGGTTCGGAGACTCGTCGTCTCTTTCTCCAGGGACCGACAAAGTGTGCTGCATTGTCTTCCACTCCTTCGAATACCGGATGGGGTCCTGTCCAACACCATTCATCGTGGGGGAGGCGTCCTTTCCTCATGCGGGTAATATGCCCCCAGTACTTCCATCTTCTCATTCAGATCTCGTCGGTCACCAGTGTTTGTTCGGTATATGCCCTTATCTGGGCATTCATTACTCTGTCAGTCCAGTGTATTGCATGAAATTTTCGTAGGTCATTGTTCTCGAAGCCGTGTAGTCTCCTCGGCTTTCTTTGAAAAACTCCAGGACTCGCATTCATATAAAATTACAGAGAGTACATTACTGCTAAACAATCGCATTGTCTAATTCTGAGAGTAATTTCTACATCTCCAAATATTCTTCAGCTGAAAAAATGCTCTACCTGCATACGCTATGCGAAGCAAGACTTCTCTATCACAATTTCCCTCTTGGGTCACTGTATTACCGAGGTACTTAAATGAAGGAACCTTTCTTTCGCAAGGAATGAACTGGTATCATGTACTAAAGATGTCGGTCACACGCCAAGTCCACGGGAAGTAACTTGAACTTCTTAGTCAGTCCTACGAGTACCCGTTCTCGTTGAGTATCTCTTACTGTGAGTCGTACGGGTACTCGTGCTCTACCTGTACTTCTTATTCTCATCTCGACCTGTTATCTCTGTGCGTTTTCACCATAGGGCAACCCTTCTGAAGTTGCCACTCATTTCATATTATCAATTTTTTTCTTTAACCTTTATCTTACCCCGCTCTGCAAACTCAACCTTCAAATACACAAAAAAAAACCACTAATAAAAGTGTAAAAACATTTTTTGTCATACTTACTCTTCGGCTGCTGAATTGTACATGTGTGGGGGATTTTCCACGATTGAGGGGGAGGGGACGCCTAGAACTCTTTGAGCTTAGCAGATGACTTCATTAAAAATCGGGTTTTTATTTTTTGTGACAATCTGGTCGTAGTTTCGGTTTAAATAAAATAATAGTTTCGTCTCGTCTAGTATTTTTGATATATTCAAAATTTAAAATCGAAACTTTAGAGTGCTTATGCTTTGAAACATGTAGAGGCAATTTTCCATGGGGGGAGGATACTTCTAGAGTCCTTTGGGCCTAGCAACATTGGTGACTTCATAAAAATCAAGCTTCGATTTCCATTGACAGCTCGATTATCATTTCGGTATTAATAAGTTAGTAGTTTCGTCGGTCATGACATGAGATGTGCAATGTTTTGTGTTCAGGACTTTGAAAGTCCTTGAGAGAGAGAGAGAGAGAGAGAGAGAGAGAGAGAGAGAGAGAGAGAGAGAGAGAGAGAGAGAGAGAGAGAGAGAGAGAGAGAGAGAGAGAGAGAGAGAGAGAGAGAGAGAGAGAGAGAGAGAGAGAGAGAGAGAGAGAGAGAGAGAGAGAGAGAGAGAGAGAAAGAGCAGAAGGGGGTTAAATTCTTATTTTTTCTGATAAACATGTCTATCAGAAAAGGAGTTTGGGCCAAACCGAATTGATGGGCTGAATGTGCTTTTTTTGTTGTCCGCATCTGGCTAAACCTCAGTGTGAGGAAGGAGGGGGTTAAAGTTTTCAAAATATGATGTTAGCTTACTATCTTGGCGTGGCTATGGAATTTATTTAGCCAAAACTGTTCAACAGCTACAGTTATGATCATGGGTGTTCGTGCTGTATCTGACCTTCTGTGGAGAAACAGTATACTATTGTCATCTGTATGCATCAGAGGGGCTTATTGGATGTCAATTAAATTTGGTAGGGTTTAGTAGTTGTTTCTTTAGACTTTTAGTCAAAGCCTTTGGAGTTGTGTCTGTTGCTTCGCAAGGGTGACACATGATTCCCTGTTTCTGCAGCACTTAGAGGAGTATTTGTACCAAGGATTTTTTTTTTTATTATTATTCTTTACTGCTACGATTTTTTTCTTGTTTTTCAGGTATTAAATGTATTAAATAAAGCTGGAAAAATATCGGACGATGTAGTAAGAAGAACTCTTGATTTTCTTCATAAAAACCCCGAACCAATACCACCTCCAGCCGGTAAGTGGTTCCACGTGTCATTAATGTATATATTAGTTATGTGGCACTCATTAATTAACATATATAAACAGGGTCGTTCCTGGGGTTTGTGGTTCCTGGGGAAAATTAATTCCCCCCCCCCCTATCGACTCAAAAATAAATAGAAAAACTCCCAGATAAATACAATGAATAAAAAAGAACCCCCAGACACAGTGCCCGAGCGAGCTGTCCCCCGTCTCCACCCCCTTTAAACGGCCTGCCCTTTTACTAGACAAATCACGACGTCTAGTGGTGGATCTTTTAGCGGGTAACGTCATGGCATTGAAAACAGTTTTTGTTGAAAGTCTAGCAGAATGTTTATAAGATATATTAATGTCGCTTTAACAGCGGTCGTAGGATTGCTGCATCTCTATTGAAGTTCAATGCTGTTGAGGTTTTACGGTGCAGCTTTTTTGTCGTAAATTTTCATTGGTATCTGATTACAAAAGGGAAGTAAGAAGAAGCGTAAGATCCTTAAACTACTACTTCTACTACTAACAACTCACTGCAGCACCAAGCCGCCTGAGGCCAACACAGCTACGCACGCTCCTCCTCCATCCCAATCTATTAAAAGCCTCCCTTTTTACGTCCACCCAGGAAGTTCCCATTTCCTTTCAATCTTTTTTTATGACATCTTCCCACCCCAGACGAGGACGACCTGCTTTCCATTTAGCCCTTGACGGTTGGCCGAAAAGGAAAATCTTTGACAATCTGTCATCCTTCATCCGCACAACGTGCCCTTTCCCCCACAATCTTTTTTTCATTATAGCCCTAGAGAGCGGTATTGAACCACATTTTTCGTATAGCCTATTGTTTGAAATACGGTCAGTCAGCCGTGTACCCAGAACAATCCTTAAGCAATTTCTCTGGAAAACATCTAGCAAATCTTCATCTGCTTTTCGGAGCGCCCATGCTTCAGAGCCATAATTGACCACTGTAGCTTCTAATCTTGGTTTGCAGACTTATCTTCCTATTTTTCCAAACTTTTTTTAACTGTGAAAAAACACCCTGAGCCTTGGCTATTCTGCTTTTGACATCTTCACTTCTTCAACCATCTTCACTAATAATACTCCCAAGGTAAGTGAAGCTGTCCACATGATCAATCTTTTCATTACCCAACTTAACCTTTTCATCTGCACTTATTCCTAGCCTTAGTGGCTTAGTCTTTTTAACATTAATTTCAACCCTCTTTTTCCACCCTGAGCTCGCAAAACCTGTAAAACTTTGTTCATTTTGCTCACACTTTCATCTAGGAAGTTTAAATAATCAGGATAATCTAAGTCCAAGAGACTTTTTCATCCCAATTTCATTCCTTGGTCTTCCATCGCCTATTCTGTGCTCCTCATGACAAAGTCCATCAAAAAAATCCACATAAAAGGGGATAGAACACAACCCTGCTTAACTCCTGATTCAATACAAAACCAGCTGCTTACCTCATTTCCTACCTTAATCGCAGCAGTGTTATTCTCGTACATAGCACTAATCACTTTAATGTATTTGTCTGGTATGCCATACAAGGATAAAACCCTTACCGAAGCTCTTCTATCAGCAGAATGGAACGCTTGCTCATAATCTATAAAACCGAGGACTAAAGGTGTTTGAAAACTCAGGCACTCTTCAATTATTAACATATGAGTGAAAAATTTGGTCGTCACATCCTCTACCTTTTCTAAAACCGCACTGTTCTTCTCTTAAAACCTTGTCCACAGCATCTCTCAGTCTAAAAAGTATCTTATTACTAAGTAATTTACTACCTACAGAGACCAGACTAATCCCTCGATAACTACCACACTCACTCTTATCACCTTTCTTATAAAGTGGTTTAATTAAGGTTTTCCTAAAATCGTTAGGTACTTCCCCTTTTTCAAAACTCATATTCATAATCTTCAGTAACTTATTTCTAACCTCAGAGCCACCATATTTAAGAAACTCATTTACCACCTGGATCAGCACCTGGAGTCTTTTTATTTTTTAGTCCTTTTAGTACTGTTGCTAATTCTTCCTCACAAAACAAATATTCCTTCACATCCAAGGTATCACAAACTGTTTCATTTTCCTCTATATCTGTTCCTGCAACTCTTATCTCTGTTAAGTAAATTCTCAAAATGTTCGGCCCATCTCTCTTTAGTTTTTTCCTGATCGTTAATTCCTATCTTTAACTGGGCCAAGTCCGTACTAACCACTACCTCTCAAGTTATTAGCATATCAGTACAATATTTTACTATTATGCGGTGTGGCTATATTTTCCAGATCATAGATAATTTTACCCGTGGTCTCTGTTGCACAAATTCTTAGTTCATTTTTTTATACTTTCTCCATTTTCATTACATTCCTTTTGTTTTCGTATGATCATTACTAAGTTAATTCTTGTACAAGTCCTTTCTTCTTTCTATCTAACATAAAGCTTTTTCACTAATATTCTTAGCTGCAGTTCTAGCTTTCTTCCCTAAGACACCTTCAGCAACTTCACAAATTATTTTTCTAAAATTATTTCAACCATCTTCCACATTATCAAATTTTAAACTCTCAAGTTTAGTATTTAACTGTTCCTGGAAATTTTCTCTCAAATTCTTATCCTGGAGTCTACCAACATCATAACCTCCTGGGAGGTAGTTACCCTTCCGATATATCAGCTTTAAATTAACCCTTGACACTACTAGATGGTGATCTTTACTCTTAACATCAATAACGGCACTCCTATATACCCTAGTATCTTGTATTGATCCTGCCAGTATTCGGTTTACAATAACATAATCAATAAGGTTTGCTGCCTTACCATCACTTGAATACCATATTAACTTATGAGTCGTTTTATGACCATACACCGTATTGGTTATAACTAGATTGTTATACCTACAACATTGCAAAAGTCTGTATCCATTACTGTTTTCTTTTCCTACACCAAATTTACCTAGGCTAGGGTACCATCTATCCCTATTTCTACCAACCTGGGCGTTAAAAAATCCTTAAATATAAGAATAAAATTGATTTTACAATGATGTTTAGTAATGTCAGCGCCGCAAGTTGACCTTCCAAGAGATTTTTTCTCAGACTGGATTTCACGTTCAAATCAACACTGTAAACTAGTAAAGAGTTACTGTGAGTAGATCTTTTATAATTAGGGATTGTGGCAAAATCAGGCAAAAAGCAAAAAAATAAAATTGAATGCACTGCGGTTGTTCGTAATCTCAGCGCTGCAAGTTGATGATCCGAGACACGTTCAGATCAATATCGAGGGGCTTTCTCAATGGCTTCCTCCTTTCCCTTCCCAGTGTAGGGGAAGGGTAGGAGGAGGCAAAAATAAAAAAAAATTTGGGGCCCAATAACAAATCAGGTTTTAATTGACGATTTGAATAGGAGGGGCTGAGAACTTAAGAACAAATTGGGATTTCGGGGTGGAGTGCTTTTCAAGATTAATCAATACTGAATTAAATTAATCAAAGTCAACTAATATACAAAATTACATTTCTTTTTTCGATTCGAATTCATTTATCAGGATTTTATTGTAATACAACGTTATTCTTAGACAAACTGGGTGAATTAATAAGGCGGCGAATAAGCAAACATCGCGTAAGATGCTGAGAACTTGTCGCAAATGACAAGAAAAAAAGTCTGTGAATTTTTTAGACTAAAGAAAATGCTAGAAAATATACCTGGAAAACGCTAAGAATTCAAATATTATGATTTAAAAAAATGATTGATAAATTTTAGCACTAAAAATTTTACGATAAATATTGCGATGGCAATAAACAGCTTTCTGAATATGAGGTACTCTATTTATTGATGCCCGAATATTTTACTGTGTCTACCTGGAACGTTTTTCAAAAGAAACCCCCTCCTTCCTGTTTCTTTATGTATGTTGAAATGTCTCTAAACTTTAGTTTTATGGGGTTGACTCATTGACAACTATTGCGCAAAATTATTATCATACCTGCTCACTGGGGTGTAGAAGAATATGTTCCTAAGATCTGTCAAATTACCCTCTTCGGATTACCCTAATTCGTCTAATACACACAGTGAATTTCTTACTCGTTATGCCCTTGATTTTTTTTTTTTTTTTTTTTTTTTTTTTTTTTTTTTTTTTACTAAATATAAGGTAGGAGATAGATAATTATTTAAAAAAATTCCTATCACAGGCCCCTTAGGGCCGAACTCGCGTTTCGGAGTCATAAAAGCAAAAAAAAAAAAATAATAAATCGCAACAAGTTTTAAACTGGCAAACAATACCAAAACCCAAAACAACAATATCAGAAAGACAACCATTCCTTAGTCAAAAATGTTAAACTGCAAAATGCCAGCACGTCAAAAAGGTAAAATCTAAAAAAAGAATGAAATAGCATATACATTTAAAAGGGTTTGAAAAGAGCTTATAAAAAGGGGGAGGGAGCAAAAGAAGCAAACGAACATAAAACTTGGGTGTCACCAGTACCAAATAATAAAAAAGAAAACAAAGGAAAACTAGCGGTTTATTCGATCAGTAATGAAGGGGACATAAATTTTTTCACATCTGAAGGTAAAGCAACGAACCGGGAACAAGATAGGAACGGGTTCAGAGACAGTCCGAGGCAGACGGTGTCCGGGTAGGGAGTGTCTTTTGGGGAAAATGTTTTCCGTGCGATGGTTTGTTATTGCATTTTTTTGTCATAACGGAGGCACAAAGTACCTCTCCTGTGCTCAAGTGTTTCCAACCTGGCCTTTTTTAGAAGGAGCGAATATAAAACCTTAGCTTCATTGAAAATTATTCTCAGGGCTCTTTTTTTGATGGATTCAATTCTTTTCGATTCTTCACTGGAGATGCCAAACTGGACAAGCATATTCAAGATGCGGGTTGACAAAGGAAGCATAATCCTTAATGAATGGGAGGGGGGACGTTAAATTTATTTAAGAGCTTAAGGAGAGAAATGGACGCATTAGCTCTATGGACAATGTCTTTAAATTGGATATCCCACTTTAAATTAGAAGAAATTGTGACCCCGAGAAAATTAAAGGAGGAATCAGAGATATCTGGAGGGATAGGGATGAGAAATTGGAGTGAGGTTTTAAGGAAATATATTCTCATTATCATAGATTTAGAAGAGTTTAATCTCATGTCTAAGTCCGCAGCGTCGTCTGCAATATCATTAAGGATGCTCATAGGGTTGCCTATTAAATTTCTGTTGCAGGTTTCAACAACCGTTAGGTCATCCACATATTTTCATCTGTCAGGAAATTGCTGACTGAGGCTATTAATCATAGCCAGGAGGGGACCTAGGAGAGATCTCCTCCTTTTAACGTAAAATTAGAATCCAATATGTAACAGTAATTTGCTGTAAACACTTGTAATAAATAGAAAAAAAAAGTTGCTGGATTGCCACAAAAGTTCCACAAAAGAGTTACGGAATTGACACAAAAGTTCTACAAAAGAGTTGCGGAATCTGTTCCTATGGCTAGCTGTAGTTTATCTCTCGCGCGAGTGTTCGCATGGACTGCTATGAAAGGTGGTAGTAACGTGCGATGTTGTAACGTAAGGTAGTATCTGAACTTGGTGCTCACGGAGACTTGATAAATTTAGTGTTGTAATAAAAATATCTCCAGTTGAAATAAAAATATTTTTCTACAAGAATAACCCTTATAGCTCGTTCCTGGATCTTCTCCAAATCACCAATAGGTACTTTGGCAGTCCCTAAAGCTGAGCTTGTAGATGGCCCAATCAATACAACAACAATTACAAATGCGAAAAAACAAAACAAAAAATTAAATAAGAGCTGTACATCAATGCATAACAAAAAGTGGCAAAAACTTACGGACAATAATGTAAATAAAAAAAAGAGAGAAAAGACAAAAAAAAAAAGAAATCAAACCTTTCGAAGTGAACTTGACAAGAGAAGAAAAGATTTGAGTTTCTTCTTCAAAAAGGTTTTTTTTTTTTTTTTTTTTTTTTTTTTTTTTTTTTTTTTTTTTTTGAGCACTGAAGACGACTTGGCAGAGGTCGTAGTCGAAATATTTGCTTGTTTTTCGTCTTCTTATTTTGTTATTGGCTGACAAAATCCTCGTTTTCTCACCTATTTAATGTTATTTTACATTTATTATATCCTTTCCTTTCTTGGTTTCATACGTCATGTATAGCCATTTTGGCCTTAGAATGTATTCTTTTAGTGATGGAACACTCGCGAAGATTTATGCCATTCAGTAAGCGCGTGGATCACTGCGTCAACCCTGTTGCTAAGAAACTACTAGACATAATGGAAGAAAAGAAGACAAATCTTTGTGTTTCGGCAGATGTCACTACAACCAAAGAACTGTTGGAACTAGCTGAAAAAGTTGGTCCTGAAATTTGTGTGCTCAAAACTCATATGGATATTATAAAAGATTTTTCAGGGGAAACTGCATGTATGCTCGTTGGCTTGGCGATGAAGCATAACTTCCTTCTTCTGGAAGACAGGTAAGGAATCGTCTTGGAAATATAACTTTGGGTGAAGGTATAATGCTTATAATATTTATTTATTACCCACCTACAGTGGATAAATAATTGAGCTAAGACATCTGTTAAAACAGAAAAGAATGTGAATGAAAAAGAACATCTGCCAAAACAGTAAATATAAAAATGGGTCAAATTGTGGTGTTGTGCAGGCTTGCAGGTCAGTTGGCATGGAGGCATGGACCATGCAGGCATGGACCTGGAGTATTGATTGGAGCATGGACCTGGAGTATTGATTAGAGCATGGACCTGGAGCATTGATTGTAGCTTGGACCTGGAGTATTGATTGGAGTATGGACCTGGAGTATTGATTGGAGCATGGACCTGGAGACCTGACAATTCGGTTCAAGCGATGTGATAAAGTACCTTATGTCAATCTTCAATAATATAATTATTAACATTGTTAAAAAGACATCCTTACTGTATGTCCTGGTTCTATTGACAGGGCTTCTGCACTCTACGATACAGGGGTAGCTGATCTGCACCTTTACCAAAATGGTCACAGGTTAAGCGCAAACTTCCCTTTTACTGGTAAGCTAATCACTAATCGCCAGTAAGCAGTTAATTTTTAAGTGGTAAATACAAAAAATTCCAAGCTGTTTTCAGTCAACTGGTCACTGGTGATTCGTCACAAGAAACTTGCACAAGAAAACAGAATAAATGTATAGAAAAGGGACCGCTGATAAAACAACTTGTTTTTAATGTATATTATTCATTCTATTGGGCTGTAAAGATGCAGAGGTTCTGTTCAGTAGAAGCAGAGGTTTTGTATATCTTGGTTCTATTGGTCGGCACTTCAGCCCCTTTGCCTATTATTCTCAATCAGGACCCCATACTAAACACATTTGATCTTAAATTTCAGTAGCCCTGCCTAAGTTTGGCATTTAAGATAATTATGGAATGGCTGCATTCTTATAGAATGTGATTGCTTCAATTCTAAGACTGAACTTACGGTTTTAATTCTTATTTTATGTCCAAATCAATTACGATCAATCTAATTATTTTTTCGTCTTGTTCTTTATTTGATGACAGACTGTCTTAAGATGCACAATGGGAAAAGGGTATTGCGCCGAGTTATCGACACACGCTTTCGGTTGACAAATGGTGCATTGGAAATTCTACACGGTTTATTTAACTGTATTTGAGTCTTCTAAATGGAATGTTGCTAAATAGCTATTTTTAAACATTAGTGAGTGTCTCAGAAACTGATTATTGTAGCGAAGAGGACTTGAAGAAGTGAAACACAATCTAAAGTCTGTAGCAGGCGAGTAAATTCAAAATCATTTGACGGGAATCTAAAATTTTTGCATATACCATTAAATAGTGGATTTTGCCTCATATTTGTCTTTCAGTTGAGTGATCAGTTGAGTAATCTCAAGAGAAATGACTGGTGACACGCCGCCGCCGGCCATGATTGCCGCGGGTCAAGGCTTTTGCGGTAATGGATCACTCAAATATTTTCGGCTGCGGAGCACCGGCTTTCGTCACGGCTTTGGGGACTACTACCATACCGAAAATTATAGTTGAAATGAAAAACATTAGAGTTAGAAATCTTGCAGTTCTATAGTACCCTTTAAGATGCTTTCTAATAGGAAGATCTGTAATTTATCCTGATAGATAAATCCGCCAAGAATTTTCTGTCGAGGAAAGAACGAACTGCAGGTTGTTGAGCTCACTCTGCGTTCAAGAAGCTTATTACAGTTAATTTTCATAATCTTTGGCGTTTAATAGCGTTTAATGAAACATATTAAATTAATTAGTTGCTTGTTGTGCGTCAGATTTCAATAAGCTAGAGTTTGTTTTTTTTTCAAGCGGAAAATCTTTTGATTTTTCCTAAAATTCTTAGGTTTATGGTATTTTCGTTGAAAAGTGATTTTTTGGTATTTTCATTGAACGAATTAAAAAGAAAACAAACAAAATTGCCCTCCCCCTTAGACAAATAAGTTTTGCCCCTCCCGCTCTACGTTTTCGTGAATTGATACCACTGGATCCGCCTCAGTAAGAAGTTTACTGTACCAGGC
Organism: Artemia sp. Qi Xiang Cuo; assembly: GCF_049724085.1. Taxonomy (NCBI): domain Eukaryota; kingdom Metazoa; phylum Arthropoda; class Branchiopoda; order Anostraca; family Artemiidae; genus Artemia; species Artemia sp. Qi Xiang Cuo. Next base: position 61,719,410 of record NC_142810.1, read on the forward strand.
AATTATTTATTCCTACTAGAAGACAGGTACAGAGGAATCAGGTCTTATTTAAGGTCTTATTCATTTATTTCAGGTCTACCCTAGTCATTGGTTTTTGTTTTTAATTTAGAAGAAAAAACCGGTGATAAACCCACAAAACTAGAATAAAAGAACCCATGTAGATATCGGTTCCCGGTTTTCAGTTCCCGGTTATCGGTTCTCGCGACGAGAATTCAAGCTGCCAAAGTGAAATTCTGCCCTATAAGTATATATCAAATGAACTGGCAATCCACAGTTGTTTTTTTTTTCAGTAAAGCGCAAATTGTGTTCTGGTCTTGAGAAGACATGGGGGTTATCAGCCCTACTCAAGTTACTTTTTGCTTGTTTTGAGTTTGACTCGGATATTTATTCTAATTTCTGTTCGTCTTATGTCTGATGTTTACTGTTTGTCTTATGGCTTCGGTATCTTATGGCCTTTCAAACCCTGATTTGAAAGAGAAAGGAACAGAACTCCTTTCCACATGAAGATCTATTATTTTCACCGGGGAACGAAAATTCGAGCTGCCGAAATGAGATTCGACTTCTGGCAGAGTGGATCTTTACTGTTTCTCTTATGGCCTCAGTGTGATTGTATCACTGATTCATCTCTAACAAACATGAGAAAGTAGCTATAATTAAGGTGCTTTACAGTGCAAGTGCTAAAAATAATGCAAAAATGATGTTAATGGAACACTGATAATAAAAATAAACTCGAATTCTGGTTTTGGAAAAGAAATTCCTGGTTCGTGTTTTAATTCTTAGTTTCTTAAAGGTGTTTGGCCTCTAATCTTTCATCAAAGTGTTCTGAATTTGTTCTGAAGTAGTTCTGATTTTTCATTGCCCTTTTTATCTAGTTTTTTAAAGTTTCAGTTGAAATAGTTGTCGGTACAAAATTTACTTCAGAAGTGATTTGTTCTGAAATCACTTCTGAAGTACTTATACTACATACTACTGAATTATTTCAGAGAATGAAGTCCACTTGTCTTATTTTTCGATTAATCGTGTTGACTGATATTAGAGAACACTGAACCCGAATACTTAAAATAGATGGCATTGAGGTGGTAAAGCGGAAGTTAACAATCCTAACCTGATTTTTCAACTGATTAACAATTTAAAAATACAGTCTTTATAGATACGCGGCGGAAATTTTCCGCGGAATTTTATTATATAGGGGTGGAGAGTTGCTCAAATATATTGAAATTTATAAAAACGGTTGTCATTAATACGCGGGGGGGGGGATTCCCGCAGAGGAGAATTTTCATATTTCATTTCTTTTGAGATCGCAGCAACGCGCGACGGGTAAGCTAGTTGTATACAAACTAAAGCATGATGTGATACATTTTCTTCTACATATTGATGAATTCATTCATTCCTTGTTTCGCAGTGAATCCTTGTGTTTTATACTTAAATCACTTTTTTTTTACATTTTCTAGGAAATTTGCTGATATTGGCAACACTGTAAAGATGCAGTACACATCTGGAAAGTTCTTCATATCTTCATGGGCTGACCTCGTCACAGTCCACACCATTTCGGGACCTGGAGTTTTACAAGCTCTAAAAGAAGCTGCTTTCGATGCGAATAAACCAAGGGGGTGTGTTATCATCGGAGAACTTAGTAGCGCAGGAAATCTGATCACAGCTGATTATTCATCGGGTAGGTTTAATAATTTTCAGTAACTTATAGAGTAATCAAGTCATATTTTTGGTGGTTGTTTCTGTACCGAAAGAACAAGTGAGTGGATATACTGCCTCATAAAAATGAAAGTTGTCTTTTTTATGGGGTAGGGGTTTGTACCCTAACAACTAAAACTTTTGGTGACTGTTGATCAGCAGACAAAGACAAAAATGAGCATCTGGTTTTTGCGATCTGTATTGTGTTAAAACATTCAAATCTGTTTTTTAAGTGCAAAGTACAAGCAGAGTGAAAAACCAGTGATAGACCCACTGGTCCAAATCATAGAAAAATATAAACCTAATAACTCGTTACCGAATAGGAATTGAAATGAGGTGAATACGTCATTTAAAAGCTATGAACTTTATAACTTAATTTTCTTTATTTAATTCACTTACTTTCCACCACCTGTTATGAATCTGGGATTGTCATATGTGCCGCATAGTTCTGCCACGTATGGCATAATCTCTGCAATGCTCGGCACAGTTCCACCACGCTTAGCAAGCGTCTAGTGGTGTATGTGATTGCCAAAAGTTAGTGACCCCTTGTTCCGTTACATTGAAAAACTCTGGTTTTTCATCTTTATTCGATATGTATAAAATTAAATAAGAATTATTAATATTAAGAATTTTGTGTCATTTTAGAAAAAGAAGAAAAATGCCCCTAAAATGAATGTGATCTGTATGAAAACTACTCTGTAAAATTAAGCATGTCTGAGAACCCTGTATTAAATTCTTTATTCTCAATTAAATTCGGTTAATTAAGCCCAATGCTCAGTTAAATTATTTATTCTCAAATAAATTCGGTCAATTACGTCAAATGCTCAATTAAATTCTTTATTCTCAGTTAAATTCAGTTAATTAAGTCCAATGCTCAGTTAAATTCTTTATTCTCAATTAAATTCGCTCAATTAAGTCCAATGCTCATTTAAATTCTTATCCTAAATCGAACGTGGGATGAATCAGGCTTTAAACGTACATGATGTACATGAAGTTTCTTTGGTAGGAAGTAAAAATACACCCGAAAAAGAAAAGTCCATCATTCCTATACCAAACCTTCGAGATCTTCGCCTCTTTTATTTGTTGCATCTTGGTTTGAAGTTTTACTTCGTTATACACTTCTATTTCTCTGCGTTTTATTTTTTAGTTGTACATTTATAGCAATTTCTGGCCGTTTTTGTGTTTGACCGATCATTCTAAGATAGAAGAGAGGAAACGCTGAATTTAGTTTCTTATTGTTTTCCTTGTAAGTTGGTCACAGATTTTTTTTTTTTTTTTTTTTTTTTTCTGGGTCATTGTTTTGAGCTATTGGTCGTAGGGTATCGGCATAGGGCTCAATTGAACCAAAACTGAAAGCTCTACTGCATCTTTTGGGTAACAAAAGAAATTTTGCTACATAAAAGTGTGGTTTTATGCCATTTTGCAGCATAAAACAACAGTTTTGGCCCAACAAAGGCTTAAATGCTATCGAGTGAAAATTCCGAGATAACCGTTCGATTTAGAGCTATCAAAAACTTTTCATGTAGCCCCAGGTTTAAGAAGTTATATACCCCGGTTCTGTAGCGCATGCATCACTGAACATAAATGCAATCTACATAAAATTAAAAATATCTTGGAAGATAAATTAAATATTTATCTTCGGTTTAAATTAGTTAAAAGCTTTGAGTCCTCGTGTGTTAGAGGTGGGCATGGGTCTGCCTAAGAAGGGCTGGAGGCCAACAAATAATATTTTAAAGGTTTTTCTGGGTTTTAGTAAGAGATTGTTTGTATCAATCATGAGGAGAGGGATAATGTGTAACTCCATCCCCCTACCCTAAACTTATTTTATCCTGGTATTTGCCTTGGATGATCCTTGCCAATACTTAACAAAACTTTAAATACTACATTTTTTAAAATTGTTTATAAAAAACTAACGATATTTTATGTGCAAAATTTATGAAATTTTAAGTTATTTATCAAAGATTTCTTGTAGAAAAAAATTACTAGATTAATCAGTCTGTGATGAAGTATAGTCAACTATAAATAGATGAGTGACCATTGTTAACAGAAACCAAAACTATAAAAAAGAGGAATTTTCACCACACTAATTACGGGATGTATCCGAAAAGATGTTTGAAAAAATTTCTTCGATGAAAAACGTGTCAATTTTTCAAAACCAACTGCGGCTTTTACTTTTATTATACCCCTCATGCATGAAGAAAATTCGAGTTTTATGATTAACATTTAAAATTTTATAATTATTCTAAATCTTCAAATATGCTGATTCTGATTTTAATTCTAAATTATTTATTGAATTCAATATAAAATTCTAAAATTCAATATACAATTCTAAAATAAAAATAAAATTCAAAATTCTGGTTCTAAATATACAGAATTAAATGATTTCTGTATATTTAGTTTGATGGGTAAGTTTGATGGGTTTTAAGCTTCTATGTACAGAATTGAAAAAAATTGAATTTTTTCTGGAAAGAGTGGTGTTCAGTGACGGCCGAGCACTCTCTTGTATATTATGAAGAGAGGACCCATTCAAATGGAAACTTAATCTTCTATTCCACTTCTAAATCATGAAAGGGATTAAGCCACAGAAAGGTGCTGATTTTTGCCACTTGCAAAAGAACAATGTTGATCCCTATTTGGCCAAAATGCTATCAAAGAGCAATTCTATTTAATCAGCTCAGAACTATGTAAAGTCTATTTAAACAGCCTTTTTTCAGAGGGTATTGTGCCGCCCAGTGACATATTAGTCCCTAAATTTGGGTACAGCTCATAAAAGCGGAATGTTACTGTAGTCTGTTTACGCGGTTGACCTGACAGTTATAAAGTTCTGCGTAGCTACATCCCAACTATTCTTCAGAGGTCAGTGGAACTTTTTTGGAGAGGTTGGGGCTAAAATATCAAAAGTGCCTTTTAAGCCTTAATATTCAAACTTACTCATGAGAGGTGCTTCAGGAAAAAGGAGGAGGTTTACCTTGCCGCCTGTTTTTTTTTTTTTTTTTTGAAGAATTTATTTGGAATGAGCTTGCAATATAGATTCTAGGTGCTAAAATTAGAGTTTCACTCCTAATACTTTAATAACAAACTCGACTAATTTTTGTTTCTTTTTCTGTTTTTAATGCGTCGAAAATGATAGTTTTTTTCGTTGAATTTTCTTTATGTAATAAAATTCTCAGTTCGAATCTTTTAAAGACAAGTGATAAAGAAAACACAATCAATTACCAACTGACTAAATTTGTTGGATTCCAACATGTTTTCAGTAAAGTGGTAACGAAAGTTCAGCATAAAATGCAAGTTGTTTAGATTTAGCTGGCCCAGTCATATATGGGATACGTTCTGTTCCTTTTCATTTGTAATGTTGCTTTTGCTTTCTTCGGAAAGCAAAGCTCTTTCAGCCACGGACCCCGAAATCTCATTGCCAGTTAATTTTTTATCCTTTGATTATCGTTTAGTCACTTGACAATAGTTTCTTTGCAGATTTAACATAAATATTTTACCTCTACCCCGGGGGGGGGGGGCAAAAGGGGCTGTAGCCCCCTTAAAAACTTACATTCTGTTTTTAAATGTTACTTAATCTGCTCGGTTTTATCATTCATTCCTTAGTCCCTACTCAAAACTTGCATTCAAAGAGCTAAAATATACCTAAAATAATGCTTTAAAATACCGTTTTATTCTGAGAAATTTTTAAATTTTTCCGTTGGTTTGCCCAAGGGCCCCCGGTCAGCCCCCTCCCCCATAATTATTTTATGAGTGCGCCACTGGCTCTACCCTTACTCAAAGCTTTTTCTTTTTTGTTGCTCATTTTATTTGCTTAGGCCATAATTAAAAAAAAAATACTCTTGCAGCCTCTATGGTACTAGCAGCGGAACATTTTGATTTTGTTTCGGGCTTTGTCAGCCAGAATTCCCTGTCGTCCCGGCCTGGATTAATTCATTTTACAGCAGGGGTCAGTCTCAGTTGTAATGGCGATAATTTAGGACAACAGTACTCAGACCCAGATCATGTAGTCACTCAACGCGGCTCAGATGTTGTAATTGTTGGACGTGGGATCATAATGGATGCAAATCCTGGAGAAGCTGCTAGAAAGTATAAGGAAGCAGCCTGGGCAGCTTATGAAAAACGCGCAGCCGTAGCAGCCGTACCAAATAAGTAGCTGATATCCTTTGATTAAAGACCATCTAAGGTAATTTCTTATTTACAAATATTGAGGTAAAATGAGTAAAGATAAAAAAAAAAATCACTCAGTAGCCAATAGTTTGTTTCAAGGAATTTTTTTTTTAAGATACGAGAAAATAAATTCTGACATTCATGTCTTAGCGTCTAACTATTTCAGAGAGGAGTCTCAAACCGCCACGAGTGCAGTTTTGATCTATATTTGTTTACGATCTCATTGTCAATCAGCAAAGACTTTAAAGTGTATTCGTTTAGCTTTTTTTTTCTTTTTTTTTTTTTGCGCAGTGTATTTTTTGCCCAATAAGATTTATATTCATTTTTGCATATGAGTGAAAAAAAGATACATATCTCTAAATAGTGCCAATGCTGTTGGAATAATCAGGCCAGGATTTACGCATAGGCCCAGTAGGACCGAGCCTAAGGGCGCACAATGCCGAGGGACGCAAAAAAAAGACGCTAAGTGTTTTTTTTTTCTTAACAAAACTGGACTGATGTCATTTAACGTCAAAGTGCCAAGTGCACTTTGCTGCTGCGCTGCCTAATTCCAGAAAAGTGATTTTAAAACAACACAGGAATTCCATAGCCGCTTATAAACTGTCAGATGGGTCCCAAGAATGGAGTTGAGAGCTCCTCACTCTTGTATTAGTTTTGGCTCATCACTCGTCAACAATCCATTGCCATCTGTTTACGCCTTCAATTTTCCCCAAATTTTTGGGGATTTTTCCGTAAATCCCTTGGGCCTAGGGGCGCAAAAGACTTAAATTTGGCTCTGTGTATAATACTATCAATAGTATTTACACCGTAATAGGGAGTGAGGAATATTTGAAAGCAGCAATCACTTTAGTAATAACTTGAGAATAATTGCTTCTGCAATAATTATATAGTAACAATTGCAAAACTGCGAAACTCTTTCTTTTTATTATCAATTATCATTGTTGCATAACCAGTTGCATAACGATGAACTTTTTTAAGCTAAGATGTATCGGAAATAAATAAATGATAAATTAGTTTGCAAATTTTGGCAACCCTTCGACTCCAAAATTAACAGGCGCTGCGGCTCTTGCTTATAAAAAACTCTCCGTGATAGAGGAGAAATCCTCGAACAGTAGAAATTAACTTTTTGACTGCACAATTTTTTGGCCTAAAATATCATGTTTTTAATCTTCCTGGTAGTTGTAATTTTTATGCTTTTAATACCTACCCAACAAATCTCAAGTGACTTTAGACAGTTTGATTAGGAGGGTTGGCTAGGATAAGATTTATTCTTTCTGTGTCCTTATCCCAAATCGCTATGGCCCTGAATGAATTTCTGCTGCGTTTGAGCACTTTGTGCAAAAGTGGGAGAAGGAAAGTCTGTCTTATTTCCTTAACGTAGTTTCCTCATAAATATTGAGCTACTCGGTGAAAAAAAGCATAGCAATCTTTCTTCTGTAAAGTTTTTGCGATGAGGATGTTAAAGGGATGAAAGGCCTTCTCCATACAAATTGGAGCTCCCGATCGGAGTTCTTCCGCTTCCAATAAGGTGCTTCCTGCCCACGCTTCTGTCAAAAACTGGACTTGGGTACTAAAGGGGCCACAGATCCGTGAGGCTTAAAATAGGTCCGTCGTCCAAACAATTAAATGACACAAATTGGATCCAATTTTCAGCCAGATAATTGGTGGAGACCGGGTTTAAGGTATTCTGGAGGGCTGCCCAGGATATTGTTTTTATTGAATAATGTCGATTGAACATCTTTGCTGGATTCCACGTCCAAAAATGTGCTACATACCTGCGTTTCTGCAAACAAAAAGTGACAGCACGAAGCCTAACTGCTGTTGGGGAGGACCCAAGGGTCTACTTTACATCTGTCATGTAAATGAAGACTTGTAATGAATCTGGCTCAAATAAAGGGCATTATGCCCACCTTTCTACCAGTAGGAAGGATGGGAGGTCAATAGAAGGTCTTGGGCCCCTTGGCTCCCTAATACTACCTATTGAAAGACATGTAATCTGGCTAAAATAAAGGGCACTATGCCTGTCTTTCTACAGATAGGAAGGGTGGGAGGTCAGTAGAAGGTCTTGGGCCCCTTGGCTCCCTAATATTACCTGTTGGAAGACCTATGCTGAATCTGGCTCAAATAAAAAGCATTATGCCCACTTTTCTACTGGTACGAAGGGTGGTAGGTCAGTAGAAGGTCTTGGGCCCCTTGGCATCCTAATACTACCTATTGAAAGACCTGTAATGAATTTGGCTCAGATAAAGGGCATTATTCCCACCTATCTACCGATAGGAAGGTTGGGAGGTCAGTAGAAGGTCTTGGGCCCCTTGGCTCCCTAATACTACCTATTGAAAGACCTGTAATGAATCTTGCTCAACTAAGGGGTATTATGCCCACCTTTCTACCGGTGGGAGGTCAGTTGAAGGACTTTGGCCCCTTGGCTCCCTAATACTACCTTTTGAAAGACCTGTGATGAATGTGGCTAAAAAAAGGGCATTATCCCCACCTTTCTACCGGTACGAAGCGGGGAGGTCAGTAGAAGGTATTTGGCCCTTTGGCTCCCTAATACTACATATTGAAAGACCTGTAACGAAATGGCTCAAATTAAGGGCATTATGCCCGCCTCTCTATAGGTAGGAAGGGTTGGAGGTCAATAGAAGGTCTTGGGCCCCTTGGCTCCCTAATACTACCTATTGAAAGACCTGTAATGAATCTAGCTCAAATAAAGGGCATTATGCCCGCCTTTCTACAGGTAGGAAGGGGGGAGGTCAGTAGAGTGTCTTGGGCCGCTTGGCTCCCTAATACTACCTGATTGAAGACCTGTGTTGAATCTGGCTCAAATAAAGAGCATTATGCCCACCTTTCTTGAATCTTGCTCAACTAAGGGGTATGGTCAGGAAGGAAGGGTAGGAAGGGTGGAAGGTCAGTAGAAGGTCTTGGGGCCCTTGGGTCCCTAATATTACCTATTGAAAGACCTGTAATTAAACGGCTCAAATAAAGGGCATTATGCCCACCTTTCTACCGGTAGGAAAGCGGGAGGTCAATAGAAGGTCTTGGGCCCCTTGGCTCGCTAATACTACCTTTTGGAAGACCTGTGTTGAATCTGGCTCAAATAAAGAGCCTTATGCCCACCTTTCTACTGGTACGAAGGGTGGGAGGTCAGTAGAATGTCTTGGGCCCCTTGGCTTCCTAATACTACCTATTGAAAGACCTCTAATGAATCTGGCTCAAATAAAGGGCATTATGCCTACCTATTTACCGGTAGGAAGGGTGGGAGGTCAGTAAAAGGTCTTGGGCCCCTTGGCTCCCTGATACTACCTATTGAAAGACCTGTACTGAATCTGGCTCAAATAGGGGCATTATGCCCGCCTTTCTACAGGTAGGAAGGGTGGGAGGTCAGTAGAAGGTCTTGGGCCCCTTGGCTCCCTAATACTACCCATTGAAAGACCTGTAGTGAATCTGGCTCAAATAAAGGTTATTGTGCCTCCCTTTCTACGGGTAGGAAGGATGGAAGGTCAGTAGAAGGTCTTGGGGCCCTTGGCTCCCCAATACTACCTATTGCAAGACCTGTAATGAAACGGCTTAAATAAAGGGCATTATGCCCACCTTTCTACCGGTAGGAAGGGTGTGAGGTCAGTAGAAGGTCTTGGGCCCCTTGGCTCCCTAATACTACCCATTGAAAGACCTGTAGTGAATCTGGCTCAAATAAAGGGTATTATGCCTCCCTTTCTACGGGTAGGAAGGATGGAAGGTCAGTAGAAGGTCTTGGGGCCCTTGGCTCCCCAATACTACCTATTGAAAGACCTGTAATAAATGTGGCTCAAATAAAGGGCATTATGATCACCTTTCTACCGGTAGGAAGGGTGAGAGGTCAGTAGAAGGTCTTGGGGCCCTTTGCTCCCTAATACCACCTATTGAAAGACCTGTAATGAAACAGCTCAAATAAAGGGCATTATGCCCACCTTTCTACCGGTAGGAAGGGTGGGAGGTCAGTAGAAGGTCTTTGGCCGCTTGGCTCCCCAATACTACCTATTGAAAGACCTGTAATGAATCTGGCTCAAATAAAGGGCATTATGCCCACCTTTCTCCCGGTAGGAAGGGTGAGAGGTCAGTAGAAGGTCTTTGGCCCTTTGGCTCCCTAATACTATGTATTGAAAGACCTGTATTGAATCTGGCTCAAATAATGGGAATTTAGCCCACCTTTCTATTAGTAGGAATGGTGGGAGGTAGGTAGGTCTTGGGCCCCTTGGCTCCCTAATACTACCTATTGAAAGACCTGTAATGAATCTGGCTCAACTAAAGGGTATTATGCCAACCTTTCTACCGGTAGGAAGGGTGGGAGGTCAGTAGAAGGTCTTTGGCCGCTTGGCTCCCCAATACTACCTATTGAAAGACCTGTAATGAATCTGGCTCAAATAAAGGGCATTATGCCCACCTTTCTCCCGGTAGGAAGGGTGAGAGGTCAGTAGAAGGTCTTTGGCCCTTTGGCTCCCTAATACTATGTATTGAAAGACCTGTATTGAATCTGGCTCAAATAATGGGAATTATGCCCACCTTTCTATTAGTAGGAAGGGTGGGAGGTAGGTAGGTCTTGGGCCCCTTGGCTCTCTAATACTACCTATTGAAAGACCTGTAATGAATCTGGCTCAACTAAAGGGTATTATGCCAACCTTTCTACCGGTACCAAGGGTGGGAGATCAGTAGAAGGTCTTTGGCCCCTTGGCTCCCTAATACTACCTTTTGAAAGACCTTTAATGAATCTGGCTCAAATAAAGGGCATTATGCCCACCTTTCTACCCGTTGGAAGGGTGGGATGTTAGTAGAAGGTCTTAGGCCCCTTGACTCACTAATGCTACCTATTGAAACACCTGTATTGAATCTGGCTCAAATAAAGGGCATTATGCCCCCCTTTCTATCGGAAGGAAGGGTGGGAGGTCAGTAGAAGGTCTTTGGCTCCCTAATACTAGCTACTGAAAGACCTCTAATGAATCTGACTTAAATGAAGGGTATTATGCACAAGTTTCTATCGGTAGGAAGGGTGGGAGGTCAGTAGAAGGTCTTTGGCCCCTTGGCTCCCTAATACTAGCTATTGAAAGACCTCTAATGAATCTGACTCAAATGAAGGGTATTATGCCCAAGTTTCTATCGGTAGGAACGGTTGGAGGTCAGTTGAAGGTCTTTGATCCCTTGCCTCCCTAATACTACCTATTTAGACCCCGGCGCTGCGCCGATAAGGGAAGACCGATGGCGGCGGGGCCAAAAACAGCGCGCCGCTCCGCCGGTAAGGTCAATGTTGACCGCAAACATTAATGTTTTCATCAGTCTTTTTCAAATTACAGCTTAAATTTACAACAGATTCGAGCCTATTCATGAGTTCAAAAATTCACAAGTCGCTGGCTGGAAACTGGTCTTCTTCGTTATTAATCAAGGGAGTAGAAATCTGGTAGAAACGAAATAGCTATGGCGTTTCAGAACCCTTGCATAATACGAGTAGTTGAAGTATATATTAGCTATGTATTCTTAACATAAATAATTATCAAAAATAGTAGTTTTTTCATCGAGCATTACTGCATATAAAACTTCAAATACCGTATCACAAAATTCATCAGGTATCTGGGTAAGAACTTTGAATATAACTTTGAACTTAGAAGCTTAATTTTTTCATAGTGCCCTTTGCCTATATCTGTTTTATCACCTTTAAAAAAGTTGAAATGGGTGACTTTGATATTGATTGTTTTTTTGCTCTTTTGGATTCCTAAAAAGCCTTCTTGTATTAAAACTGATTTTTAATAACAATTTAAAAAAAAATGTATTTTAAAGTTGTTTTTTTTTGCTTCTTTATAGAATAAATGTCATGTGGGCTAAGGCTGAACTGCTGTTTTTTATTGCTTTTGGCTGCTCTTTTGGATATTATTCATTTGTTCTTTTGGGGCTTCATTCCAAATTATAAACTGATAAATACCTAATACCAGTCAAATTATAAACTGCATCTAGAAGGAGTAAATTTATCAAATTGAAAAATACATGATGAACACTTCACATGAGAACGCTTCAATTACAATGAAACAAAAAACAGTTAATGGTTTATTCGGTATGAAGAAAAACGAAGTGCCAGCTATTTTATTAGGTAAAAAATGAAAAGCTTATCCGTTTTAAATGTAATTAAATGAAATAATACGCAGACTGAAGTAGCTCCAGGAAGATGTTGAGAAGAGAAGACCCCAGGTCCACTTAGGCCCTCCAGTCACATAGAATAAAATCCCTCCGTCAGTGCCGTATCTAGGGCAACAATTATGCAGGGATTGAACAATGCTGAATGACGGCAATGTCATATCCAATGTTTCGCTTCTAGGGGGTTTTAACCCTCTTCTCGAAATTTGGTCCGACTCGTAAAAACGTAACAAAAATGAATATAACCAAATTTTGATGCGTTTTTCAAAGTTTTTTTTGTACCCCCCTCCCCCCAAAAAAAATCCTTTTGCAACCCCCCTCCCTCCGAAAAAAAAATTCTGGATACGGTCCTGCCTTCCGTGATTCCAGTTCAAAGAAGATATGAATAGCCATCTTTCTAATAAAACAGAATTGGTGTTGAGGGAGCACAGGGGAAATAGGGATATTGGAGGGTCTGGCCAACCTTGATTCTCCAACCAGAGAGATTGAAGATCGTTGAGTGGTTCAAGCTCAAATAAGGTACAACTTCCCTATCTTTAATAATAAGATTTGGCACTGGGAGTGACAGAGGGATGTTGTATAGGCCGTAGACCCACTTTGTTTTTCCGGTGATACATGTCGAAAACTGTAGCATTGTTCTGCTTAAAATAAGGTGCAACATATTTACCCTTCTTCAAAATTTTTGGCAGTTGCAGGTGGTGTAGGAGGGTCCCTGGTGTTAACCCCCCCCCCCCCGTGGAAGATAATTCTCCGTGGAAATACCTCCGGAAAGTACTCCCCCACGTGAAAAATACCACCTTCGGAACCCCCCCCCCACCACCATAAAATACCACCCCCACATGGCTGGTTGGTCTCAAATCCGTTTGGACCTTAAAAAAGGACTAGAACTCTCAATTTCTGTTCTACTGAGAACGCTCCGAAGTTTCTCTGACCATGAGGCGGAGCTATGGAGGAGGAAGGGGCAGTCTCCCTCCTATATGGAACAAATTTTGCTCATTGTTGGGTTTAATGTTACTATTTAGTCTTTACTCTCATAATAACAGCGTAGACCAGAAATATTCCCAGAAATCATAATGGATTAGATATTAATTTCACATTTTTGATGCGTTTATTAAAGTTTCTTTTGAACACCCCTCCCCCCTCCCCCCAAAAAAAAAAAAAACTTTGCTGGAAAATACCCTTTTATTGGCTTTTTGATGGAAAACTTTTCAACGGAGGAGGTCTTTTCAATGGATTAGATATTAATTTCACATTTTTGATGCGTTTATTAAAGTTTCTTTTGTACACCCCTCCTCCCCCCCAAAAACAAAAAAACTTTGCTGGAAAATACCCTTTTATTGGCTTTTTGAGGAAAACTTTTTACCGGCATGATATTTAAAAACAATACGAAATTAAAGTCTTTTTCAAATGAAAGTGTGCTAAGAAGAATTTTTCACCCGAGTTCATCCACGAGAAATTTTCTAGGTAGAATTTTCAGCTAGAATGGAATTATCTGGGGAATATTTCTCCGGTAGGGGGGGGGCCTTTTATGTTAGAAGAATTTTCCGTAGAAGAATTTTCCGTATTATTTAAAAACGATCAGATATTAAATTTAATATTTTTTTTTACTGAAACCAAGGAGCAACATTAAAACTTAAAACGAACAAAAATTATTACGTATATGAGGGGTTCCCCCTCCTCAAAACTTCGCTCTTTGCGCTAAAGTTTTTACTTTTTGTCCTAATTCTTGAAACACAAAGAACGATTCCTAAAACACAATGGCCGTTTAATTAGAATAATAAGCTTTTTAATTCTATAAAAAGAACTTAAGCGTAAAGAGCAAGGCCTTGAGGAGTCCCTTTAATATACGTAATAATTCGCTTATTCGCACGTTAATAATATTTTTATTTTTGCTCGTTTTGAGTTGAATTCTTGAACGGAACGATGAACGGAAAATAAACACGTACAATATTCCGTTCTCTGCCTATGTGTTTGGTAAGCCCAGGCAGTAATTTTGGTCTTTTTTCGCGACTTATAACGAGGTCGAGGTCTAAAGCCTCGACCGAGTCCGTCGATTTTGAATTAAAAATCAAGTATTTTGCAGTAGGCATCAAGACATGGCTAATTGTAGGGAAAAAGCCAAGACAGATAGTCCGAGTAATTGAGAGGAAAAAATGTTTAAATGGCGGGAGTAAGTATGACTCTTTTTGGACAAGTATTTGTGTATTAGTGTTTGGAAAGGCACGCCTGCCTAGAGTCTCAAGCAGGTTGACCAAGAATTTAAAATTGAAACTCAAGGTTATCTATTTATTAGGTTATCTATTGTAATTTCTGTTTGTTTTGGGTTTCATTTATTTATTAGTGGTTATTTGTGGGTGTTTTACACTTGGTAGATAAGAAAAACAAACTTGTAGAATTTGACAACACTTTCGTCCGTAAAAAACTTAAACAATTAGAATTTGTTAGTTTTCAAAGCCAACTATGCTTTCAAAGGAAAGATAAACCTTCTTAAACTCTTTAGTGCCCTATGTTTTTAGCTTAATTTTGATGATTTTTCACCTGTATATTTTTTTTCTTCTTTTTTTTTTTAATTTGGCACCCACTACTGCCAGAAATTGTAGAAGTTCATATGGAAGTCTTTTCAACAAAAATATACTTGCGGGTTTTCTTCTAAGTTTTTAAGATACTTATGGTGTTTAAATTCCTCTTTTTTCCTTTCCTTAGCACTTTTCAACAAAAATTAAAAAGATAAAATTCAAATAAAATTCTCGAATTCTGAAAACCTCATTTTCCACGGTTGGGGGGGGGGGATATTTTTTTGGGTTGGGGTAAACGCCTAGGACCTAGATGAGAAGGGTGTCCAAAGGGCAATTGTCCCACTTTGGCCCTTTAAATCATGCAGATTGAAAAGCGTTTCTTGCTTCTGGTTCAAAATCGAACGGCCCTACCTATCCTCAAGAGAATTAGCACCAAGAGGGAAGGGGTACTGGAAGACCCACACACTCACTTTATGTATCAAATAAAATGGATTGGAAATTACTGCGTGATTCTGCTTTAAACAAAGTGCCCCACGCCTACATTTCTGCTAAAGGGGGAGGGTGTGTGCACTGGTCCATCCTTTGTTTCCAGCTAATCTTTCAGCCGAATCAGGATTTGTCTCGTTTTTCCGCCGACTCAGAACTTGTCCTTTCCGTTGAACTGTCTAGGGCTAAACGGAAAGTAGGTCATCCGCGGTTGTTGTTGGAGGATGTCGTAAAGAAAGATTAAAAGGAAATTGTAACTTCCTAGGAGGGTGTAAAGAGGGAGGCTTTGGATAGATTGGGATGGAGGAGGAACTTGCGTATCAGTGTTGGCCTCAGGTGGCTTGGTGCTACAGTGAGTTGTTAGTAGTATTATCTAAATTACTTTTTTGGTGGTTCACTGCAGCAATTAAGTTGTCAGCCCCTAGACTTATTTTTTTCATTTTTAGTGATTTTCAGTAGAAAATTTTTATCGTAGTATATTTTCTCCGCTATTCATGTGTTATTGACCACCGTTAAAGGAGATTATGTCAAAACATTTGATGCACAAAATTAAATTTTTCTTGCCATTGACTAAATTCTAATATCTCCACAAAAACAGCAAGACGATTACAAAGCCGTCTAAAAACTAAGTTTTTTTCTACTATATTGGCTAAATATGTAGCAAAATGTAGAACAAGTAAAAAAGAAAAATTTTCCCAAGCGAAAATAATTTGTTTTAATTCATTATTCTTTTTATTCTTTGTTCACTTAAAGGTTTTTTTTCTTTAATTTGAACTTGGAATTATTTTAGTTTTTTTGCAGATTTTTTGATATTTTAATGTCTTGGATTTTAATTTGACTCTGTTTGTGATATTTTGAGTCAACATATAATTTTGTATGACGATGGCTATGGCTGTGATTTTTATATTTTAATGCCTTATCTTTTATTATGACAGTAACTGCCACTTATCGACGTGTCTCCGTCAGGCATTTGACAATAAAATCATTTGAATCGAGTTGAAAATACTGAAAAGGGTATCTTTCAATGAAAATACCAAGCAATGATCTTCATCTTTTTCAAAATGTGTATATGTGTTTTGGGGGGGGGGGGGTGGAGGCAAATGCAACCTCCTCCCAAATTAAATCCCTTGCTATCTAGATGCATTTCTCTGTATGGGTTGTAATTGGTGTTATTAGGCAAATCTTGTATTTATTTTTGCTTTATCTTTTATTTTGTGTATATTTTTAGTTTCATATTTTCTATTATCCTCACTGCCGCATTGTCTATTTTAAAAAAAACTAAAGCTATTCCCCTGTCTTAATTGTTTTTTTCTTTATTTTTAGGTCCAGATAGCTGTTGCTATTTTATCTTTGCGATCGTGATGCATCGACTCAACTGTGTGATTTGTGCCTTTCTGTTGATTTTATGTAGTGTATGACATTTTTGTGTAGTTTTTATTGATTTAGAATAATTTTGTTAAAGTTCTTAAAAATTAAAAATCCTTTTGCTAAAAAAGAAACAAATTTCGCTAGGTCAAATCACAGCACTAGTGTATGTCGAGTGGTGGAAATTTGAAGAAATATTATTTAAAATTAACTTAAAAACAACTTAACACCTTTTTTTTTTTTTTTTTTTTTTTTTTTTTTTTTTTTTTTTGTCTGTTTGAGATGTAATTATAGTTTCTAAGTAATGTTCATAGTAGAACATTAAGTTCTTAATACCGTTCTAAGTCTAAGCTTAAGTAGTTTTCAAGCATTGGTTTTCAGTTTTAGAGAGAAAAGACTTTCTCTCTAAAGAGAAAGGGCCAGAGAATTCACTTAGAAAGAAAGATACAATAATCTTGAATTCAGGGTCTTGGACAAGAGTCGATTTTGGATGAAAGAGAAATTCGAAGGTAGCAATAAAAAAAATTAAAATGCTAAGGCAAACAACGGAAATAAATATGAGAACTTGAAATAAAATAAGTTTGCCTCAAATACTTATGATCGATTGACATACAGTTGTGACTAATGAATTTCCCATATAGGTCTTAGGCTGGAAAAGGTTGATCTTATGGGGGAACTTGAATTCCCCCAAGTGGGGGCGGGTCTAAATAGGGATAAGGACAGAGTTTTATTGGGGGAGATTGTTTCCTAAGAAGGAAGCATCCCAGGGCCTATTTCTTTATGGTACACAAACCTCGTATAGAGAAATAAAACTCTTTGATTGGGATAATTTAGTTCTTACTTTTGTAGGATAATAGTCAAATCCATCTCTGCTAAATTTGATCAGAAGGCCACCCCCTTCCCTCGGACATGTAGACCTAGACCTACATGACCGAGAGAGGCCTTTCATAAGACAGGCCTACGTTGTCATATATGTTATTTATGTATACCGTTATGTATAGTACATCCATCGCTAATAAAAGAGCGGTGAATGTACGCTATTTACATTGTTTACATAGTATTAAATTTTATTTAAAGCCTTTTCGGAGGGTTTCTAGAATAATACAGAGATATTGATTTATGTTTATCCTAGAAGATTTGGTGTTCCAAGATAAGTAAAATCACTATCTCATTTAATACAACCCTCCCAAGAAGGTATAAAATTTAATATAGTCATAAACTTATTTAATTACTAAACCAGTAATAATAATTTTAATCGAAAGTTCAAATATGGATAAATCCTTTTAATAGATGGTGATAAGTTTCACAAAAAAATACTAGATATTTCGGTCACATATGCAGTGACCGTTATATATGACCAAACACTCATGTGTGACCGAAATATCTAGTATTTCTTATGAAATTTATCACTGTACTATAAAGATTTATCCCTACTTGAACTTTTTATTGATCGTCATGGAAAGGCAGTTTGGTCTTCGAAATTATCTAATTGTAATTTGTTGAATAATTATTATTAATTAATTATAATTAATATAAGTCAAAAGAGATGGGAGGGCACTTAGCCCCCCCCCCCTCTACACGCCCCTTTTCCCCCAAAACCCTCCGATAAGAACTTTGAGATAGCAATTTTTAAATAAATTCGTTATAAGACCATATAACGAAAGCTCCGGGGTCGACACAACCCCCCATGGCCAAGGTTAGGTGTTGTAAGTTATGCCCTCGGGGAATAAATGGTTCTTATAAAAGAAAAGCTTGTAAAAATTTCAGTGAGGGCTAATTTGATAGAAAACTGAATTTTGCAGTTCAATTTTCTAAATTCAAAAGAGGCTGGAAGCCCAATTTTCCAGCTCCCCACGCCCCTTTTTCTCCAATTGTATCCAAGAACAGTTTTTGAACAGCCATTTTGTTAAAAATTGTTCAAAGTGGGGCTTCTATATATGCAACCTATTAGTAATAGTTTTCCCTCATTAATAATACTAGCAAAAACACTCTCAACCCATGGGAAATAATCACGATTGAAAGATAAATCTTTAACCTGCATTCCATCCTTTATGTAGATGGCGGTGCCTCTCCTGGGGTTAAAGCACAGATTTGAGACTAGGCGATATCCAGGTATCCTGATATGGTTATTTGCCATTGGGTTGCTGTAGCTCTTAGGGATCAATTTACAAATACACAGTATATCATAATCTTCAGTGGTGGCTGCCAGTTTCGATTCCGGAAGCTTGTGTGTTACTGTATTAATGTTTGACACTTTCAGTTTCAACACTTTCTTTCCACTGACTGACTTGTTATTATGTATAACTTTCGGTAAACTTTTGTAACTAATGTTAATTGAGCTAAAGCTTGAGCATAAATGGAAAGCATTACTATTATCATCATCAATACTAATACTACTAGAAAACGAACTATTTACAGATGGGCTTGTTTCAATGGGCAATGGATTCAAACGCTTCTCTCTTTCTGTCTTTGTGCGATCAAAGTGAAACAACAGGTTCAATTTTTTGGCAGGTTTTATGATTGGGCAAGATGGTCCTGAGCAAACATTTGAATGTCAGCAGCCTTTTCACACGATTCTGGTATTCCATGTGCCACAATGTTAAGCAGACGTTTTTGTCTTTCTGTGTCCTCACAAATAATTTTTCTCATGTCACTTTCAAACCTGTTACTACTGTCACTATGAGACTGGCTCAGCTTACTTGTAACTATGTCTTCTATTTTAGTCTCCACCTCAGCTAGGGAACGTTTGCTTGTGACATCTCTTTCTAAGTTTGAAATGCTACTGTTTGTTCTTGCTTGAGATCTTCTCGAAACTGATTAAGCAAGGCAGTCAAAGCTTCTGAGACAGTTGTTGCATTGTAGAATAGATGATGTCATGCAGATGATTTCGTAGCTGGTTGATGCAGGAGTAAAAGTGTGGATTTTTTTTAGGACCGTAGCTGATCTTGGATGATTGGTGTTTGCCGTGCCTTTTAACGGCTGTTGTACAGCACGCTAGAATCGCGTGGGTAAAAAAGGTTCTGATTAAGGTAGGCGCCAGATTTTTTATTTATTTTTTTATTAGCCGAGAATGGGGAATAAGAAGAAGAATAAAGGAAATAATAACAATAAGAAGTTGAAACAGGATGATCAAAATGTATCCCAAGAAGCTGGTGAAATTTACAAATCTACTCCAGTAAAGACAGGCCAGAAAAGGCCTTGTGATGAAGTCTCAGGAATGGACTCAACTTTTGATGTTAGTCTTGTGCGAGAATGCGAAAGGACAAATGCTGGTAGCATTTCCATGATTTTAGAAATGTTACAAACATTACAAAAAGATTTTTCATATATTAAGTGCTCACTGAAAACCGTAGAATCTGATATGGAGATTATAAAAAAATCAGTCGATCACCTTGGTTCGCGGTGTGCGGTTATTGAAGCTAATGCAAGCAAAACTAATGATGAAGTGGATAAACTTACTGATAAGACGCATGCGCAAGAGGTCATAATAAATGGACTTTGTACTCAAGTTGCCCTGTTAAAGAACCAGTCGATGTTGGTTCAAAATACGGGTACGAAGAATATTGTTCTGTTTAGGAATGTTAATCCTGGACCGAGTGCAGATACTGAAAGCACTGTCAAACATGTTCTAGTTGATGGGCTCGGGATTCCTGCTTCGGATATTCCATCTTTTTCTGTTGTTAATGTTACGGATAATTTCGTAAAGATTAAAACTGCAGAATATCAAGGTCGATTTGCTTTTATGAGTAATGCGAAGAAACTGAAAGGAAAAGACTTAGGTTTTGGCAAACCCGTTTTTGTGAGTGATGACGTAAGCAAGGAAGTTGAATTGATTAGGAGGGAACTGCTTGAGAAAAGGAAGATTTTGTAAAGAAGGGGGATCCAATGTTGGGTGCCTCCGGTGGCTCCTCCGTTATTGTGTATTTGTGAAAATGGGAAAGTTGAAAAATTGGGATAGTATGAATCTATGAAATCTGCGTGTTGATGTTGTTGTTTTTTCTCTCTCTTTATATCTTTTTTTTGTATATTTATTTATGTAAGATGGTTTTTTTTGGAAGAGTTATGTATGGTAAAATGAGAGATGTTTTGTTAAGTAATGTTATATATTTTTTTTTCTTGCGTATGTTGTAGTTATGTATATTTTGCTATTATACCTTAGCTATATGAGTTTAGAGTGATTTGGATGTGGCCTTTTAGAAGGCTATTACCGTTTATTAGTTTTTGTTTTATTTTATTTAATTTTGTTTTTTGTTTTTTTCAGGTTTTTGTGTTTTTGGTGCCTGGTTACGGCCCCATTATTTCCTCGGACCTTGATGGTATAATGAAAATTGGGGGTAAGTTAATTGGTTTTGTTCCGCTCGCTTCATTCTCTTGCCCGTCTTAGGTGTTTGATAATGGTTGAGATAAATTTGAATAGATTGGGGGAACCTGAGAGTCGTCGTGATGATTTTTCACAGATGAGTGAGGGTATCATGAATGAAGACCAGGTTGAGGGTGGAATGAATGTTGAGTGTGCCGATTCAAAATATGTGTGTCTAAATGACTTGAATGATTGGAAAGTTATGCAGGAGCTGAAAATGTATGGTATGAATTGTCGCGGTTTAAATAGTTCGTTTAATTATATTAATGAAGTTTCATCTAGGCTGGAGCCTGATGTAGTGTCTTTGACAGAAACTTGGCTGAACGATCATAACTCTTCATTATTGGATATACCAGGCTATCGGTTGTTTCTTCGGAATCGAGTGGAAAGACAGCATGGTGGTCTTGCAATTTATGTGAAAAATGGATATAATGTTAAGCCAAGGCCGGATATTGCTGTATATCGAGAAATGATTTTTGAATCAATGGTGTTAGAGGTTTCATTATCTGGGCGTAAGTTATTTCTTGTTGTTGTTTATAGGCCCCCTTCAGGAAATGTGGATGAGTTTTTGGACCTGATGGATAATATGTTGGATAAAATACCGGATTCGCGAGTGCCTTGCTTTATAAGTGGTGATTTTAATATTGATTTGAATAATGTGCAAGATGTGAATTCAAAAGCAAGAAGTTTTTGAATCTTATGTATAGTTATGGTCTTTCTCCTTCTGTTAATATTCCAACTAGAATATCTGGAGCTTCTGCATCTGTGATTGATAATCTGTTTTTGAATGTTAGCTGCGACTTGTCACGAGTGTTAGTGAACGACGTTTCCGATCACTGTGCTATTGTGATCCGTGCAGCTATTAGTTGTTGTCGTCAAGGAGGTGGTATGACTGGAGTTAAACAGCCTATAATTGATAAGAAAGCTATATATAAATATAGGACTAAACTTACGAATGAGTCATTTGAATGCCTTGATGGTACTGATTGTGTTAATGATAAATTTGGTAAATGATATGATAAACTGATTCATATGTTTTATGAAAGCCTAGAGTTCAAATAAAAGCGTAAACGTTATGATGCTGCAAAGAAACCATGGATATCGAAAGCGCTACTTAAATCGATGGATAAAAGACAAGAGCTATATGAAAGGTCTATTAAAACTGGATCTCAATCAGATAAAGATATTTACAAAAGTTATAATAGAAATCTTAACACCCTTCTAAGACAGGCTAAAAAGCTCTACTTTGTAAATAAATTTAAAGAAGCAGAAGGCAATCCTGCGAAAACGTGGAGAATCATCAAGTTGGTAGTGAACCCTCGTGCTGCCCCTACTATCCCTGACATTCCTGATGCTCACTCGGATAATCAAGTTGCTAATATA
Source organism: Artemia sp. Qi Xiang Cuo (assembly GCF_049724085.1). NCBI lineage: Eukaryota > Metazoa > Arthropoda > Branchiopoda > Anostraca > Artemiidae > Artemia > Artemia sp. Qi Xiang Cuo. The sequence continues at coordinate 61,741,526 of NC_142810.1, forward strand.
ATGTGTGCATATTTTACTGATATTGGTAGGAGTTTATCTGATAGTGTTGCGCAGTCACCCAGTGATGGCTCTTATAATGATTTTCTCGATGAGGCAGCTGAAGTCTCTATATTCTTAAGACCAGTGACTCGTGCAGAGCTTGAGACGACGGTGAAGTCAATGAAGAATTCAGCAGCTGGGTCGGATTTTTTCAGTGTTAGAATTCTTCGTTCTTTTTTCTCTATTATTTCAGGTCAGTTGTTGTATTTGATTAATTTATGTTTTAAGAGTAGAGTTTACCCGGATTGTTTGAAAAGTGCTCATGTGGTACCCCTGTTTAAGAGTGGTGATAAGAATGATATGAATAATTACAGACCAATATCAATGCTCCCAATAAGATCGCGACTGTTTGAAAAACTGATTTATGTAAGAATGGTGGATTTTTCAAATAAAAATTCTTATTTTCACCCTACTCAGTTCGGATTTAGTCATGGGATGTCAACAGAGCAAGCTTTGCTTTTTTTTTTAACAACATTTGTCAATAATTCGTTGGATGCGGGGATGAAAGTTGCGTCTATATTTTTGGAAATTATGAAAGCATTCGACTCTGTTGACCATAGTGCATTATTATCAAAATTAGAGCATGCCGGTATTCGTGGTAATTTTAATAGTTTGATTTTGTCTTTTTTGAGTGGAAGGAAACAGTGTGTTGGGGTTTGGAGTGTTCATTCTGATTATATGAATGTGGGATGTGGAGTACCACAGGGTTCTGTGCTTAGACCCTTGTTGTTTTTAATCTATATTAATGATTTGAATGCGTGTCTTAAAAGGATATTTAGTCATGTGGGACCTGCAGCTAGAAGGTCAAAGATGATAATGCCTAGCTTCGCTGATGACACACAGTTTTCTGTGGCAGCTGTGACTGAGGCAGATTTATTTCTGCTTTTAAATACAGGAATGAGTTGTATTGAAAGATGGATGCGTGTAAATAAATTATGTTTGAATCATAGTAAAAGTAAATTTATTCTATATGGAAGAAGTACTAATTATTATCCTTGGATCAATGGTATTCAATTAGAAAGTGGATATCTCCAGAGACATAGTTATATCCAATATCTTGGTGTCCAAGTTGACGAGTGTCTTCTGTTTAAACCTCATTTTGAATCACTGTGTACAAAAATTGCCAGGAACGTTGGAATGCTGCTGAAACAGAAACATTTTTTCCCTCCTAAAATTTTAAGAATGCTGTATTTCTCGCTGGTTCATCCGTATTTGTTATATTGTGTAAGTGTTAGGTCAGCGACATTTAATACTTATCTACTGCCACTGAGGGTTCTACAAAATAATGCTGTTCGTGTTTTATCTGGAATGCGAGGTTCTGACTCGGTTCAAAAGCAATACGACGGTATTAAGATTATTCCACTTTTTGGCCTAGTTAAGTTTTACACGGCATTATTCATGTTTAAAAGTTTTAATAACATACTACCTGCATGTTTCTCGATTGCATTTACCGAAGCTCAACATAGGTATGAGACAAGAAATGCCCATTCAATACGAACCCTGTTCCCTGTAACAACAAGGTCTACATTTTCTATCCATTTTTATGGCCCGGCTGTCTGGAACAAACTTCCCGAGGAGGTAAAAAACAAGACAGATCTGGATGATTTTCGAAAGTCCCTCAGAGTAAGTTGTTTTTATCAATATGGAAGATTTTAGTGGTTGTATGTAGAGAATGATTGGTTGAATGTTGTTGGTGAGATGATTGTTTGGGTTTTGAATGGATGAGTGATTTATTTCCCTTTTTTTTATTTATTTTTTTTCTCCTCTATTTTTGTGAATGTTGTGAGTTGTGTTGCGTTGTTTGCGTGGATGATTCTCAAGTTCCCACTTTTTTTTTGTTGGAGGGGTGGGAGAGGGAGGCGAGAAAAGATATTTATTTGTTTTTGGGTTGGACCCTTTTTGTTTTTTATTGGGGTCCTAGGAAATAAATGATATTAATATAAAATATTATATATATTTTTTAAAGTGTTTTTTTTTTCGGGTTTTGTCCGGCATGCAGTAATGCATTTGATTGTGTTTTTTTAAATGAGGTTTTTGTTTATTTTTTTATTGTAACCCGTTTGTAAATATAAAAAAAAAAAAAAAATTAGCTTTTGGGTGGTATCTGAGCTTAGACTGCATAACCTTGCAAACCAGGCAAAACCATTAACATGTGAGACTACTCCTCATTTTTTGGAACAGTGCATATTCTGACTTTGAAATCCCAATACAATCTGTGCCTAACCATTTGTCACAACCGTCACATGATAAGGCCGAAGACTGTTTATAAAGTTGAACCTGACAGCTACCACATTCATCCTCGTTCTTTTTAGGAGTTACCTTGATTCTCTTATTGTTTGTTTTGGGCAGCATTCTAAACTACAGACAAGATGGGTAATGTCAATATTCTTTCAGTTTTCAATTCTCTGCAATAAAGGAGGTTGTTACATTCAGAGCTAACTAAGCAAGGGAAACATTGATCCCTGCTAACTTGATCCCTGCAATTTAAGGGATTTTACTTCCAGAAGGTACACTGGCGCTTGTGGCAGGTGGCCAACCCTCTTCTGCTTGCTTAAGGCCAGTCTCCTTTTGGCAAGTTCTGCAAAACTGCACTGTCAATCTGCAAATTTTATTTCAATGAAGCCTCTTTGGCGGCTCCGCATTGGCAGTTTGCAGATACTGCAACCTTCGACGTTGTTTTTTCTGCAAGATGGTATATTTGCAGAATCTGCCAAATGGAGACTGGCTTTTAGTCAGTGAATCTATACTATGATGTCGACTTTTTGGCTGGATTTTCAATCTCACCCAAAAGAAAATATTATCAACTTCTAGTTGCAACCTGTGTTGCCAGATGGGCTTGTTTTCCGCCCTGTGGCCTTGTTTTAACCGTCAGGGGCGGGCTGAATTTTGGAGTGGGCGTGAGGGCCGTGGGGCGGGAAAATGGGCTTTATTTTGTAAAAAAAAAATAGGCTTATTTTGACTGAAAGTTTGGAACCAGACAAAATTTCCAAAATCACGGTGGCTCAGCCGTGGTTATGCACCATAAAGACAAGAGTTTAGCGCGTAGAACGCTTTCTATTCTGAAACGCTTCGTCATTAGGAATTTATTTCTGTATGGCTGAGATCGCTCTGCGTTAAGAGTCTTACAAGTTACAGGGAATTTTATTGCTGCTCAGACTAAGGCAAGACTTGAATTTCATGCAGATCTATCCTTTTTTTGTATATTTGACAGATGTGTCCCAAACTTTTTGTGGCCTAGGCTTAGTCTAGAATTGGGACTGTTGCGGAAAAATCATGTCAAGAAAAGAATTTATACTTTGTAATATGCATATTTCCCTACTTGTAATGGTACATAACTTGAGAAGGAAACATGTTCAGAAAAAAATTCATACCTGATAATTAATATACAAAAATTATTGTTGCTTATATCTTGCTTGTAGCCCTGCTATACATTACCCCAAGGCCATCCCCCTTAATTTGCAAATATATGGCTGAAATTCATCCATTGTACCAGTAAATTTAATCAACTGTGACAGAACAAAAGTAGAAAAACAAGTTACTGATGGGAGGGAGAATGCATTGGAAATATCTAATTTGGGTTATATATTTGCACATTAGGGGAAGGAGTTAGGGATAAAATATAGCTGAGATACATGCACCCTGAGATATCGCCCCCCCCCCCCCTAGTGTGTAAATATACATGGGTACCCATATGCTGAATTATAGGAGGGGCTTACATGGTCTAATTGGCACTTATTGTGCCAGTGCTGTATAATTAAAATCTCAAGACAAAATTTCATAGGCAGCACAATACTGCTGCCTAAGTAAAGAGCAATGTGGGCACAATATATTATTTTGTTTTTTAGACCAGGGTACTTCTTATAGAAAGCAATGTCATAGGAACTTCAAAAAGAGCTCATGGAGGTCAACCAGCTCCCCCTCCTCCACGTCAATAACTTCCCCAAACACATCCAATCAAAATTTTGAGATAGCCATTTCGTTCAACATAGTTTAAAGGTCCAGAAATTATGACTTTGAGAGTGCCACCCACAACCCTCAGAGCAATAGTCCAAAGAGAATATAACAACATTCTCAGTAATCAAATACAAGAAATATTTAGACAGACATTGAACTAAATCAAAACAAAATATGAGCATGTGGACTTTCAAGAAGTGACAAAGCAATATCTCAAGAACCACTTATATTAATAAGTTAGATCTTTAAGAGTACATTGTGGGGGATTTTGAACTAGCCAGAAGGAACTATGTGTATACTTTTAGTACTACAACTACAGTTACTGTAACTAATGATGCTAAGAGTACTAAGGTGAAGGTGTCCCCCCCCCCTTATGGGCGCCCATGCAAATATATAGTCTGAATTATATATGGTAAAATTCTAGACAAGCTATTTGTTGCTATCTTGGGAAGAGGTTAGGTTACAAAAATGAAGCTTCCTGGGATGGGTTTACAGACTAAAGTATGTCCTTGAAAGATATTTTGAAGTAGCCAACCCATCTCCACTCCTTTCCCCAATAGAGGGCACTGACCTTTGATGACCTTTAAAAACATTTGTTTTATAAAAGTGAAACCATGCAGAATAGATCTTCTGCTTTAAAAAAAAAGTACAAAAAAGTGTTTTAAGCTTTACAACTGTGCTCAATCCAAATTTGGGAAGTTTCAAAGATCTGGAAATACATTTCCTAAATTTAGAAAAAAACCTTTGATATGGCTTAAAATTCTACTCTAATAACAGGAATTGCATTTTCAAACTAAAACCAGAGAAAAAGAAACTAAAAATTAAGATATAATGTTGTTTTGTCACAATTCCAAGACTTAGAAATCAGAAGGGGGTTAACATAGTAGAATGGCAATACCTTCCCAGAGCATAATTCTGGCCCTAGATTCATCACTGAAAGTTTTGTTTTCCTAACCTAACTCTTCCAAGATATCAAAAAGTAGCTTGTCTAGGATTTTACCTTACATATTTCCTGCTCATTTTTACACTCACTCTTGTCTTAACAATCTGCCCAAAAATTGAATCAATAATTACAAAATCAAGAAACAGAAAATATATTGGAAATATAGAATTTGGGCTAGGCTAGCCTATATTTTTGCACATGGGGGGTGGGGCGGGGGAGGGAGTAAAGTTGAATTACAATCAAAATGTGTTATCTATAATTATTTAGTTTGCAAGGTTTCACAAGAATTGTTTAAGGTCATCATATATCAGTCCCTTCAAAAGAAAGAAGAAGGTAGATGTATGTATTTAAAAATATTTTTCTAAGAGATTATTTTTTATTGTCTCGATTAATTCTTGTAAGATTCATTCATCTGACTCGAATATTTTCCAAAAGACCAAAAAGCCACTAAACTAGAAATTATACTGGAACAAAAATCAAGTTTTATTAGTCTTCAATCAGAGCTACTCAATAAGAAACATAAAGAAAACAATTCTCACTTAAAAGTATGGAGAAAAATTGTAGTTAAGCTATTTTGAAGGCACTTCCAGTGTAATTTACCCCTTCCACTATTCTACAAGTATATCGCCCTACTCATACATTTCCCATGCATTTTGCCATGCATCACTCTTGTTTAAACCCTTGTGTTGTGGTTCCACCCCTGTTTCTTTTCCTTTCAGATAAATGACTTGTTTTCGTTTTCTTAATTACATTTGCTTATATTATAATTTCAAAAGAAAGGTTAAATTCTTGTTGCTAAGTTAGAGGCGTCGATATAAGCAAGCTTTGAAGTAAGTTTTATTTTTGTACTTCCTGGTCTGGAGTCATTGAAAGATAAAGCTAAGAGGTAGAATTGGGTTTGAATGGGGATAGAGATTTTTGGCTGGGACAAGCGAAGGTCCACCCCCATGAACAGTTGTGTAAAAAATATTATTTTGATTTAGTCTACTTTGAGACCCCGTATAGGGAGTCCGTAATTGGAATTTATAGATGTTATTATTGTGACCCTTTTGGAAGAATACAAGTAAGGTATTTTCTACAAACTGTGTACTAGTGTCCGTTACCCAGGCAGGGTAGGAATAGAGCTACGAGGTACCGTCATTATCATATTGACAGGGAGGTTTGTTACCTCCAAGGATAGAGTTAGAGATTTTCTAGCCGTAACCCAAGGCGAGTACACCTGGCTTTAGAAAGTGGCCATCTCGATCGCGTTATCATACCCTGGGACAGGGTATACTGTAAATCGGGTAGTACCAAACTCGATATTTGCAGAACCGGTGTGGTATACGCGGCATCACATTATATTATGGGGCCGGGGCTTTCCCCTCCAATAAGTGGTGACACCCGTATATTAACACGCCATTGGCGTTGTGGGCTACCGGTATAACACTGGTGGCTAAACACCACGAACATTGGTGGCAGCAACAAAAGGAGCTATCAGTAAACCTGATAGTAAAAGAATTCCGCGTTTTCGAAGAGACAAGTAATTTAGCCTACAAGAGTAGCCTATTGTGGTTACATATAACTTGACTTACTTGATTTAATGCTCCTGCTGTTGGTCCAGCGTTAGAGACACGTGACTCTTCGCCTCCATTCGGAACGGACTTGTGCAAGCGTGACTGCTTCTTGTATATCACTGCCGATCATTGAGAGGTACTGGGTGAGGCTGTCCCTCCATCTGAACCGGGGCCTTTGGCGGTGGCGCTTCCAGCCATGCACAGGGGGATCAAAATTGAAGAGAGTGCTCGTGGGTGTTTCTGCTGGCATGCGGACCAAATGGCCGAACCACCATAGGGTTCGTGCAGCGACCTGACGAGAGTTGGGGGTCTGATCTGTTAGTGCCAGCAATCGGGTGTTCGAAACGAAGTCGTCCCATCTGATCCCTTCAATACGTCTCAAAAACTTTGTTTGGGCCCCGTCTATGGCATCACGAGCAGAAGCAGCAGCCGGCCAGGTCTCAGCACCGTAGAGAAGGACTTGGGTTATGTTTTTCGGCTGATGTTGGGCTTTGACCACACTGAACGGCATAGTCGTGTCATAATTGATGCGGCTTTTCCGATGCGCGGCTGAACTTCAGTTTCGACTGAGCCGTTTTCTGTGATGACAGATCCAAGGTAGGTGAAAGACTTGACAACCTCAACGGTGTGTCCTGATACGTTGAATGCTGGTGAGTTGGCGGTGTTACTTGCGGAGTCAGCGATTATTATTTTTGTTTTCTGCCAGCTAATATGTAGTCCCACTTTCAGGGCTTCTTCTGACAGTGTGTTGAGGGCTTCTTCGAGTTCGGCTGCAGAAGTGCATATCAGAGCAATATCATCAGCGAAGTCGCAATCGGCTAAAACTCTGTCGCCATACCTTAGTCCGAAGGGGAGCCGGTTCGTGGTTCGATCCATGACATAATCAATCACCGCGTTGAACAATTCAGGAGCAGCAGCACAACCTTGCCGTACACCGGTATTTATTTCGAACAGTGAGCTTCGACGACCATTAACCTGGACGGAGCTTTTTGTACCAGTGTAGAGCGCCTTGAACAGGCCACAGTATTTGTTCGGGAGACCTGTTCGTTCTAGTATCAGCCACAGAGACTCACGGTCGACCGAGTCGAAGGCTGCTTTAAAGTCAACAAAGATGAGGTATGCTGTACGCTGGAACTCACGAGCTTTCTCGATGACCTGGCGTACGGTGAAGATCTGCTCGGTCGCGGATCTGTTCGGCATGAAACCTTTTTGCTGAATCCGGCGGCACTTACGGATGAACTGGGTACTTCTCTCTATCAAAGTCATGGCAAATAATTTGCCGGGAACCGACAGGAGGGTGATTCCTCTGTAGTTGGAGCCATCACTTTGACTACCTTTACTCTCACCCTACATATAAAGAGAAGAAAAATATGGAATCAATTAATAGAATGATGAAAATCTATTATGGGCGGTTCCTTGTTAGATCATAATTGAAAAATTTACGAATCAATATATCGCGCAACTAATTAGTGGGCAAAATATAGAGTAATTGACACGCAGCAATTTTTCGCGAGAGACCGGAAGTTACATAGGTGAGAGAATTTTCATTTAGACTGAAGAGGTAATTTCAGTTAACCACATTTTGAAATTATGTCGGACAGAGATGAGATTAACACAATACCGAGAAGGGCGAGTGAAGCCCATAGAAAAAGTAGGAAAATAGAAAGAAAGGCTAATATGGAGGCCTTTGAGAGAGAGCACCGAGAATATGAGGGGAAAATACAGGCCGAGGAACATGAAATTAGAAAGAATAGAAAAGAGGACGGAAAGGCTAGAGTAGACTATAAAGAAAGAGACAATACGGATATAGAACGAACAGATTCAGAAAATGAACTAAGAAGAAATAATGATAGACGAAATCAAAGTAGTCCGAGTAGAAGGAGCAGTGTTGAATCGAGATCCAGCCAGAGCTCGCGAAAAAGTACCGAAATAGATATGACACAACGTATATTGAGTTTCATGGAGAAAGAGAGAATAGCCAGAGAACTTAATCAGGCACTTATGGACAAAATTGAAAAAGATAGTCAAGACAATGAAATACTTCATCAGGCCCATATAGACATAATTTGGAAAGATAGAATAGAAAGAGAGGATAGCTAGAGAGCAGAGAGAAGAGAATATTAGGATAGATAAAGAACAAAAGGAAAAGGCTGATAGAATAGCCAGAGAACGAAAGGAAGAGGCTGATAGAATAGCCAGAGAACGAAAAAGGGAGAATGATAAAATAGCTAGAGAGCAGAGAGAAGAGAATATTAGGATAGATACAGAACCAAAGGAAGAGGCTGATAGAATACCCAGAGAACGAAAGGAAGAGGCTGATAGAATAGCCAGAGAACGGAAAAAGGAGAATGATAAAATAGCTAGAGAGAAAGAAGAAAGATATTACCAAGAGTTTAAAAGAACCATGATAGGTCTAATAGAAGCCCACTGGGGAATTCCAGAAAGTGAGATTTTATCACAAATAACTTCTAGGCTGTCAGATAGCCATGATAATTTGTCTAAGAATCAATCGCGAGAAAATGAAAATTACCAAACATTAAACACTTTTACGAGAAAATATACAACTTCGTTGCCTACCGGGGAAGCTGGACCGGCCCATAAAACAAATTGGGAGGCTGTGCCATCCTGTCGGAAAAATGAAATTCTTGATACTCAAAATATTGATAATCTGGTAAAATTTGATTCCTCGGAGCCTTTTTCTAAAAATTGCCATAATAAAGAGGAGAAAGTAACCTAAAAGAACGAATTGGGCTATAGCCCATAATCACGGAAATATTGACGAGTTTGTGAAATCACATAAAATAGAAGGAAAATTAAACGGAAAATTGACTGAAATGGTAACTGACTCAGGGAGTGAGCAAACTTTTGTGTGAATGGACCAAATTAAAAAGACGGAAATAGACCATAAGAATAATATTACAACAGTGTGTTATTTAGGACATAAGCACCAATGCCCGTCTGCTTGGGCAAGAATAGAAATTGCAAAGAAATACGGTACGGTCCAGAGAAAAACGATAAAAGTAGGCTTAGTACCTATGCTAGCAGTGGATGTTTTACTAGGAGGAGACTTTGGAGATATCAAAAATCGGAAATCCAAATTTCCAGAAAATGGAAAACTTGAGAACACTTTTAACGAGTGCAAGACGCCGAAAAAAAATTTGCCAAAATGAAACACTGATTGTACCAGAGAAAAAGGACAAGAAATTTATTGTACGCGCTTTTCCTCGTAAAGTTCAGGAAATTTTAGTACAATATGAGAAACCAAATGTCAGAATTCATTTCCTATATGATGACGAACTATTTGTTTCTGCGGTAAGAATAAATAAGACTAAGAGAGAGAAAAGAAATATTAAACGGAGCTACAATGAAGTTATGCAGTCAAAAATGGTGGACACTGGAGTCCAAATCAGATATAACGATGATTTAGTATTTTGCGCGAATGACAAAATTGAGAAAAGTAGAGATGAAAAGAGGAGTGAAAAAAGAGACAAAATTTGGAGATTCAGCCTGCAGTGGCGAAAATAAAAAAAATGTTGGATGGGCTGTGCCTTGAAAACATAAATAATAGGGAAAAAAATAAAATGTTGGATGGTTTGTGGTTTGATAACATAAATAATAAGGGGGAAAAAGAGGTCAAAGACCCATGGGGAATAAAACAAGATGGTTACAAAATAAACATGAATGACCTATAACGGGTTGGGGGAAAGTTGGGAGATATTGAATGTCGATTCGGATTGGAGAAACTTGGAAAGGAACCTGAGATTGGTATTATCAACTCAAAAAATATATCGATCCTTTATGAGGGGGAGGAATCCCTTGGGGAAGATCCCCTGCGGGAAGTCGCGAAAGATAGCCCTTTTCCTCATTGCACATCTGGCGGACAAGTTGTGATCCCTTTACTGAAGCCTTGTCTTTCCAGTCCACAATATTATCTTAATCCCTCATCGCCGAGCATTATTCATTCAATTATTTTAGGGGACAAGACCCAGAAAAAAGCGATTCAAGGTTCGCTCAAAATTTTACTTCATTTCCCAGTACCCTTATTGTTTCCACAGGCCTTTGCATTTTCGGCCTTCGATTATTTGAAATTATGCCAGGGGGCAATTTACTTTTTTATTGAGATGTGGGGTTTTTTCCACAGATGGAAATTAAGAGGATAGTGCAGCCAATTTTTCATGATGGCTGGCATCATCACATGTGCCAGAAACTGATTCTCTGCTCCTCTCAAATGTAAATTTGTGAGGACGAGAAAATTTTTGTTTTGATTGTGCTGCGTACAATCATTGTCTAAGAATTTTGGGGACTTCAACTTTCAAAACCTAATGCGGATACTATACGATTTAGACCATGGTGGTTCTACAGTACAGACGTATTGATGACGACCAATCCAGAACCAAACAGTGGAAGTAATAGCACCGACGCTGGTAGAAGAGAGAAGGCAAATGGATTTTGTAAAGTTGAAGTTATGTGTCTATGTTTGTAATGGTGGACCAAGGTAGCGCATGAGTGGTCATTTATCTTACGGGGGGAGGTGTTTGGGTTCTACCCCTGTTTCTTTTCCTTTAAGATAAATGACCTGTTTTCGTTTTCTGAATTACATTTGCTTTATTATAATTTCAAAAGATAGGTTATATTCTCGTTGCTAAGTTAGAGGCGTCGAAATAACTAAGCTTTGAAATAAGTTCTATTTTTGTAGTTCCTGGTCTGGAGTCATTGAAAGATAAAGCTAAGAGGTAAAATTGGGTTTGATTGGGGATGGAGATGATTGTCTGGGCCTAGCGAGGGTTCACCCCTATAAACAGTTGTGTAAAAAATATTATTTTGATTTAGTCTACTTTGAGACCCCGTATAGGGAGTCTGTAATTGGAATTTATAGATGTTATTATTGTGACCGTTTTGGAAGAATACGAGTTAGGTATTGTACTAGTTTCCGTTACCCAGGCAGGGTAGGATTACAGCTACGAGGTACCGTCATGATTATATTGACAGGGTGGTTTGTTACCTCCAAGGAGAGAGCTAGGAATTTTTTAACCGTAACCCAAGGCGAGTACACTTGGCTTTAGAAAGTGGCCATTTGACCACTTGATCGTGTTATCATACCCTGGGACAGGGTATACTGTAAATTGAGTAGTACCAAACCCGATATTTGCAGAACCGGTGTGGTAGACGCGGCATCACATTATATTTTGGGGCCGGGGCTTTCCCCTCCAATAAGTGATGACGCCCGTATATTACCACGCCAGTGGCGTTGTGGCGTACCGGTATAACACTGGTGGCAAAATACCACGAACTTTGGTGCCAGCGATATAAAATACCACGAACACCTTGTTTTCTTTAAATTAAATAAATATTGATGAAGTCAAGAAACAGAAAAACAGATGGGAAATATACAATTTTGGCAATAAATTTACACATTAGAGGGGTGGGATAAAGTATAGTGGAAAGCACCTTCAAAATTTTTAACTACTTTTTTGTTTCATATTGTAAAGGAACATTTGTTATCTTAAAATGTTTCCTTCTCAATAGCCCCAACTATAGGCTAATACTAAATCAAGTAGTGTGTTCACCCATTCCTGTATCAACTATTGAATTGTTTACATCTTTTACCTAAGTTTATCAACCTGCCAAAACCACTTGATATATATCTGATTGTAGAAGACTTTCAGATATAGTGCATATCAGTCATTATTTAAACAGATTTATGAATATAGATAACAATGAGAATGAACTTGATAATATGTTTAATAAAAACAGGTTGTATGTTTTAAAGAAATAATTATGTGGTTTGAGCGTTTTTGTTGTCCTGTATAAACATATGTCCTAGACCTATATATGGGACTATGAGATTTGAAGGATACATTTTTTGAGTGAAACAAATATTACAATTAGAAAGAGTAGAAGGTATTTATTAGTGTTACCCTTGTCCCTAGTTCTGATATGGAATCTTATATGTATTTACCAAATGTACCATTCAATTCTTTCCAGTGGTATTTCCAAGTATAGAAATTGCATCCCAACCTTCTAATGGCTGTCAGGTAGTGGTTGCATTCTATGCTAATCTCATAATTAATGATAATCAATTTGGGCTAGAATGTTTTCCATATTGCCTCAGCCCTGCTTATTACTAATTTCTGTTCTTCATTTGTAAAATAATTAGTCATTTTAATTCTAGTCAGGAGTTGGGTTATAAATGGGCTGAACACAATAAGCCTTAACCAAATTAAAAGTGGAAAGAATTGTGTGCTTTGAATATTGTAATTAATACACTTGAGAATCTTAAGACAATGTGTAAACATATATTTTCTCATAAACTGTGTTTCATTGCTTATTATATGTAATTATAATTTTAGTCTTTGATAGCTTGTACTTTAGGATTAACTCAGAAGTCTGCCAATGGAGAAAGGACAGAGAAAAATTCGGGATTTTTATCCTGCAAATGGTTTGGTAATAGCGAATTCTCGGGATTTCTTTGGTGATAAAGAGGATACTCATGCTGAGGAATTGTAACCCAAAAACAAAGAGAAATTCCACCAAGAACAGCTATCTATCAACTTATGAGTAAGACAGCAGTATCAAAAACAGTATCACGTAAACATGAGTTGACAAAAGCCTCAAAAAGAAAAGTTATCCAGTATGAGAATAGCAGTGACTCTAGTCAGAGGGACAAGAGTAGAAGTCCAACAAATGTTTCAAGTGAAAGCGTTATACAACCTATAATTTTGCTATTTATTTGCCTAAAGACGCACTCCAAAGGCTCAAGACAGCTAGATATGAAACCGCTAAAATGTTGCCGTCCTTCAGGCATATAGCTTCTAAAGAAGGGGAAAATATTGCACAGACTACAGTAAGCTCTGGAGCCCAAATCCCAATGCTAGTGAGTGCTGAACCTACCAGTCAACAAAACTATGACGAAATTAGTCGTGAAACGCATACTAATGATGTACTTCCACATACTTACTCAGAAGGAAATGATATAGAGACAAGCAATCATGGAGAATCAAAACGCAAAAAAGTGTATCATCCTGAGTGGGAACGCGATTCTGATTTTAGAGGATGGCTGCAACCTATGCCAGGATATGACGAAAAGGCCGTCTGCAAAATCTGTAGTGGGACAGTATTTAGAGCTCACAAGGCTGGTATTCGTCAGCATTCAAACTCAGCCAAACACAAGAAGAATTCTCAAGCCACGGGGATATAGAGACCAGTTACAAAGCATGATAAGTTTTCAAACATTTCTAGATTTATCCATTCAAACTAATGTACAACAGGATTGAAGTCTGAATATAGTCTGTGATCCATGGTGGGCTATTGTTAAAAAAATATTTTGGGGGTATACATCTGCTGCAGTTGGTTTGAAGGTCAAAATAGCCTACAGCAACATGGTAACCGTTTTTTATTTTTACTGAGTCTAAAGAAAAAAAAGTAATAAAAGTGGACATACCTTGAAGTTTATTTTCTGCTCTCTTGGTTAATATCACAGTTTATAAAATTATCCAGTAAGTTTATCGCAGATCATTTCTGGTCTTCATTCTCGGTACGAACAAAAAGCTCCTCCCACTTCTTTCTGTATTAGTGGGTTAGTCTGTTTCAGATTGTTTCCAACAAAGTGCATTACTCGTAATAGTGGGTTTCCACTTGTTTCCGATTAGATCACAGTCTGACTTGTCTACCCGTGAAAAGATCTGATGCCGCCTATGTTTCTATCTGCAAAAACGTTCTCTGGAGCACTCGCACTTTGGTCCGGGTTTTTATAATGGGTGAGATAGGGGAAAATCATACTGGATAATTATATAAACTGCGGTTAATATTAACCAAATTTTTATTTTCCAACACTATTAGAATCTATATGACTAAGCAAAAAAATTGACAGAAAATCTTGAAATTTTCTCAGAAAATGCTATTTTTCTCAGAAAAGTTTTCAGTCAACATGCACATTTTATCTGGCCAAACGATAGATAGCTTATCGACGAGTCAGGCCGTATTTTTTGCTTTTAATGAAATTTAACTCCACATCAAAGAAAAAATTAAACAACAACTGTTGTTGCTTCATAGATGCGCTGTTTCTGGGGAGGTTTCTTTTTTATGGACCTTACAGTATTGTTATGTCTTTAATGTGTGAGCCAGAGCTGACTCTAGAATCTTTTTTTGCGGGGAGGGGGGGAGGGATTACCAATTTTTTTCTGAATAGTAAAGGCGCCTAATTCCCTTTTGTTGTGCATCTTGTTGCGGCCGATCCCTGTATTGTCAGACCGTTTTCACCAATCTATTTCTCATTGCTTTTCCTCCGTTTCTTGTATTTACTTTATTAGACCGGACTCTGTATCATAACCCAATGATGAGCCCAGCGGGTGAAGCATGAGACATCAGGGTCAAAAAGCCTAGTTTCAACATTATTAAAAAAATCTTCCGTGTTTTCCAAGTTCCTTGTAGGTCTGATTTCCCTATTTGTTAGGTAGAGAAATTCCACCCTAATTCTTTCTCCATATGCAGGCGTAATAAATGGGTTGGGTTTTTTCATTCATCCTCTACTTTGCTCATCTCACAACTATCTGCTTTGCATCTTTCCTGGATCACTATTACTCTCTCTATCTTAATTTTTGGGGATGGAGTAGAATTGGTGAGGTACTTAATACACATTTGCCTCTTTTTTTGCTCCTTTAGGATTACTCGGGCTATGCTGCTACGAGTTCTTTGCTGAACATGGCCAAGGTCGGTCTGAGCCTCTTTGTATTGGGGAACGACCCTCATAAGAATTACCGAATCGGTAACTGATTTTAGCCAAGTATTTCGACAAAAAAAAAGAAAAAAAAAGTGTCCTTAGGCTTCTTCAAGTAAACTATTAAGCAAAGGACGTACAAAATTAAGATTAAAGTGAAATTCGACACGTTACACATTCTAGTAGATCGAAATTATGCCCACTGTATATGTATTTCAAAAACTAAATATTTATATTTGTCTATCTTCTAGGAATAACTGAGCTTGACACTACAACGCAGAAGGCAGAGCTCGTATTAGCTGCACACGTTTCTTGCCATTCATCTATACAGACTATCGACCACCTGTCTACAATTATTGAGAATCTTTTCCCCTTGCTTGTTTCTGAAGCTGTGAGAATAAAACGAACGAAATGTTTAGCCCTAATCAAGAATGTTCTGGGGCCTGAAACTCTTCGTGAGATTGTCGAGGATATTGGGAATAGTGGATACTCACTTATTTTAGATGAGTCCACAGATGTTGCCACAATGAAGTTCATGTGCATATGTGTATGGTATTATGAAACAAAATGAAACAAATTATGTGTACAGCCTTGGGGACGATTGAAGTACCTTCGACTACCGCTGTTATACTGTATGACAAACTCAAAGAGTCCCTTGATATCTGCAAAGTACCTATGATTAACCTTATTGGTATTGGCACAGACGGTGCTAGTAATATGTGCAGAGTAAACCACTCCCTTTTTACCCTACTACAAGACAATGGCTTACCCTATCTTCAGCTCTTCTAATGTGTTTGCCACTCACTCCATCTGTGTGCTTCAGAGGTGGTCTGTGAACTCCCGTCGAACCTTGATTTTATGATGTCCGAAACATATAAATGGTTTAATGTAAGCCCCCTTAGAAGGGAAACATATCAACATGTATTTAAGTTGATAAACGATGGAAATTCACCCTTACGTATTATTTCTCTTTCGAATACTCAAAGAGCCAAAGAGTGTGTCAGCACACACACGCTGACCAATTTCGTCTTTTTGAAGAGCTCCAGGGTTTGATACTAAGTATTTTGTGTAGGACACTCTGCTAATCTGCAGTGTCTTTAATGGTTAATATGGACTTTGAAATCATTTATTTGCCTCCAGATGAAGTTGATTACGGAATCGAGTTCCTCATTGAACTGGCCAAATCTAAACTTTCAGACACACAGAAGAGCGAAATCAAAATACGGTGCTTTGCGTTCCTGAAAGCTGCGGATAAAGCGGTGCTTAAACGAATGCCTCCTGCTCTGGATTCGCTCCTAAAGCTACAATTTTTATCCCCTGTGATTTGCTTGTCTCAGTTTTGACCCCGATTTGGAGACTTGCCATTGAGAACTGTTCCTACCACTGATCACAGTACGTTGGAGAATCAGTAGAGGAAACTGTTGGACGTTAATTGGTCATTTGTTTGTTGAGTTACAATCCCCAAAGACTCCTCTGAGTTCTGGATAGCTGTCCCACATTATCTTGATGCTGTTGGGGCATTTCCTTTTCGTGAGTTAACCAAGTGGGCATTGACCCAGTTGAGTTTGCCAACTAGCAATGCGATAATGGAACCGTCATTTTCTATCATGAATGTCGTTAAGAGCATGCTCCGAAACCGTATGCTCTTGTCCATGTTGAACTCAATACTTGCGTTCATGCTGTGGTTTTCACCATGGGGCTCTTGTTACTCGACGTTTGAGCCTGCAAAGCGTAAGCTGCTTTTCAATAGTGATATTTATATGGCTTGTGAAGTCGAAGAAACTGACCAAACAACTGATCTATTCGATCTAGATAATATCCTAGCCTCCTTTGAGTCTTAAATCTCTTAGTGCCTTATGGAACTAAGTGCCTTTCTTTTTTAATTTTTTTTCATCTGTCCATATTATTTCATCTTGTGATTACGAAGGCTTTTGTATTAACCCCGTTCTCACGTTTTTTCAGGCCTTACTTTAATCATAAAGTTATCTTAAAATATTGTGTCGCAACTGCTTTTCAATAGTGATATTTGATGTCGAAGAAACTGACCAAACAAGCGATCTAGTCGATATAGATAATATCCTAGCCTCCTTTGAGTCTTAAATCTCTTAGTGCCTAATGGATCTAAGTGCCTTTCTTTTTGTTTTTTATCTGTACTTATTATTTTATTTTGGGATTACGAAGGCTTTTGTATTAACCCCGTTCTTATGTTTTTTGAGGCCTTACTTTCGTCATAAAATTATCTTTAAATATTGTATTGCGACTTCTTTTCAATAGTGATATTCATAAGGCCTGTGATGTCGAGTTGCTCGACGTTTGAGCCTACAAAGCCTATGCAGCTTATCAAAAGTTATATTTATAAGGCTTGGGAAGTCGAACAAACTGACCAAACAACTGATCTAGTTGATCTAGATGATATCCTAGCCTCCTTTGAGTTTTAAATCTCTTAGTGCCTTATGGAACTAAGTGCCTTTCTTCTTTTTTTTCTTTTTTTTATCTGTCCGTATTATTTCTTCTTGGGATTCCGAAGGCTTTTGTATTAACCACGTTCTCACGTTTTTTCAGGCCTTACTTTAATAATAAAGTTATCTTAAAATATTGTGTAGCAACTGCTTTTCAATTGTGATATTTGAAGTCGAAGAAACTGACCAAACAACCGATCTAGTCGATCTAGATAATATCTTAGCCTCCTTTGAGTATTAAATCTCTTAGTGCCTTATGGAACTAAGTGCCTTTCTTTTTTATTTTTTTTAATCTGTCCATATTATTTCATCTTTTGATTACGAAGGATTTTGTATTAACCCCGTTCTCACGTTTTTTCAGGCCTTACTTTAATCATAAAGTTATCATAAAATATTGTGTCGCAACTGCTTTTCAATAGTGATATTTGAAGTCGAAGAAACTGACCAAACAACCGAACTAGTCGATCTAGATAATATCATAGCCTCCTTTGAGTCTTAAATCTCTTAGTGCCTTATGGAACTAAGTGCCTTTCTTTTTTATTTTTTTTTATTCTTTCTATATTATTTTATTTTGGGATTACGAAGGCTTTTGTATTAACCCCGTTCTCACGTTTTTTCAGGCCTTACTTTAATCATAAAGTTATCTTAAAATATTTTGTTGCAACTGCTTTTCAATAGTGATATTTGAAGTCGACGAAACTGACCAAACAACCGATCTAGTTGATCTAGATAATATCCTAGCCTCCTTTGAGCCTTAAATCTCTTAGTGCCTAATGAATCTAAGTGCCTTTCTTTTTGTTTTATATCTGTACTTATTATTTTATTTTGGGATTACGAAGGCTTTTGTATTAAACCCGCTCTTACGTTTTTTGAGGCCTTACTTTCGTCATAAAATTATCTTTAAATATTGTATTGCAACTTGTTTTCAATAGTGATATTCATAAGGCCTGTGATGTTGAGTTGCTCGACGTTTGAGCCTACAAAGCGTATGCAGCTTTTCAATAGTAATATTTATAAGGCTTGTGGAGTTGAAAAAACTGACCAAACAACTGATCTAGTCGATCTAGATAATATTCTAGCCTCTTTTGAGTCTTAAATTTCTTAGCGCTTTATGGATCTAAGTGCCTTTCTTTTTTTTGTCTTTTTTATTTGTCTATATTATTTCTTCTTGGGATTACGAAGGCTTTTGTATTAACCCAGTTCTCAAGTTTCTTTTTGAGGCCATACTATAATCATAAAGTTTTCTTTAAATATTGTGTTGCAACTGCTTTTCAATAGTGATATTTATAGGGCTTGTGAAGTCGAAGAAACTGACCAAACAACCGATCTAGTCGATCTAGATAATATCCCAGCCTCTTTTGAGTCTTAAATCTCTTAGTGCCTTATGGAACTAAGTGCTTTTCTTTTTTCTTTTTTTTTATCTGTCCATATTATTTCATTTTGGGATTACGAAGGCTTTTGTATTAAGCCCGTTCTCACGATTTTTCAGGCCTCACTTTAATCATAAAGTTATCTTTAAATATTGTGTTGCAACTGCTTTACAATAGTGATATTTTAAGTCGAAGAAACTGACCAAACAACTGATCTAGTCGATCTAGATAATATCCTAGCCTCCTTTGAGTCTTAAATCTCTTAGTGCCTTATGGATCTAAGTGATTTCCTTTTTTGTTTTCGTTTTTATCTGTAAGTATGATTGCATCTTGGGATTACAAAGGCTTTTGTATTGATCCCTTTCTCACGATTTTTTTTTGAGGCCTTACTTTTTTTCATAAAGTCATCTTTAAATATTGTGTTGCAATTGTACCAAATAACGTGTACCAAAATTTCTTATGCGATAATAAACCAAAGATATTGTATGTCTTCGGCTTGTGGTTATTACTAGCGTATTCATTGGAATAAGTAAGATAAAAAGTTAATAAAAAGAGCTCACTGCTGTTTAACCATTATGACGCATAACAATGCAGCTAAAAACAGATGAATTCTGGCGGATCACATAAATCTTTGTTCTTCCGTGAAAGTGGGACAAGATGGACAAAGGGTAAGCAAGCAAGGTAAAAGAAGAATTAGATTAGGGGCAAAACGTTTTCTGACTTTAGCACGAAAGAACTATTTTAGTACTATTTCATCATGTATTCAATTTGTAGCACTTTCTTAATACAATTTTTTAATTTTGTCATTAACGAAATGATGAGGATTTTGAAAGAGGTTAAGGAAATAACAAAAATTTTGGACCGCATTTTTCCGTATTTGTTTTGAGAGATTTGTGCGAAGTTTGATTTAATCAGGACCAACTTTTTTTTGCCCTGTTTGTTTCAAAAGATTGGTGCTAAGTTTGAAATAACCGGACAAAAAAACTTAACCGGAAAAAGTTTTTTTTTACTTTAGCACCAAAAATTGTTGTGAAACACACAAATTTGGGCAATTTTAGAAGTTTACGAAATGACCATGATAGCAGTCTTGGTTTTCAAAAGGCTCTGGCGCATTTTCGTTTGTTTTTCAAAGGCTCGGCCTTGTTTTTTGTTTGACTTTTTGGCAACCCTGATGGCAACAACAACAAAGAAAATTCGAAATCTGGAAAAGTGGAAACGTTGAAATGTCAAGGGAATTAAATTTATGTATCACGAGTTAGAAAACACATAAAAACAATAAAATACCAAGGTTAGTAACTATAATCCATCACTTTAGGGTCTACTAATTAGGAAAATAGCACATTAGGTTTGGAAAAATGTCTTTGACTCACAATTTGATGTAATAGGCCTAGCCTAATCAATTCAGATTTCACAATAACACTTGGGTTTGTTGATCAATAGGCCTAATTGATTGATGTCATTCAACAACACCTTGAAACATCATAAAACTTTGCATTATAATCTTTAGTTTACCTTAAAACTAGATAAACTGCCATTTCTCAGTATTTTAATAGGCTACTCAAAAAATATCTCTGGTTTTGATTGATAAAATTGATTTCTTGAATATAATTATATAATAATGGAAAGAAACATGGGTAAAATTCTACTTTAGCTACTTTTGGCTATCTTGAAATGGGGTTAGGTTAGGAAAATGAAACTTTCAGGGATGGGTCTACAGGCTAAAGTAGGCTATGTCCCAGGAAGATATTTTGAAGTACCTACCTCCACTCCTTCTCTCTCTAGAGGGTTCTGAAATTTGCCTACATGACATCTATAGGCTACCTATTGAAATTTTGACAAAACAACATTTTACCTTAATTTTCAGTTATCAGTTTCGGTAAAATTCTACTTTAGTTACTTTTGGCTATCTTGAAAAGGGGTTGGGTTAGGAAAAAGAAACTTTCAGGGATGGATGTACATGCTAAGGTATGTCCCGGGAAGGTACTTTGAAGTACCTACCTCCACTCATCCCTCCTCTATATAATGGTAAATTACTGCACATTACTAGTTGTTTTAGCTCATATTTCATCCCATATTACTATCATAATTATAAATCACTGCTTATCTTACACAACTTCAGCTTTTAACCTTCTTCATCAAAATATATTCCAAAATCCTATTTCCATTATAAGCCATTTAATTTTCTACCCATGCTGACTTTGGTTATGGTAGAATGAAAACGGGTCTATGATATCACAACTTTGTTTATCATAACCCCTTAAGGGTAGCATGCAGGTGGCAAGTGTAGATAAGCCATTTAAACTTTATTAATTAGCAAAAGGATTTGACAAGAGATAGACCAGTAAAATTAACCAAATCATTTTTAAAGGACAAATAATGTCATGGGAAGATGTTTTTGAAACCCCCTTCCACCCAAACTCAAACTTTTCTAAAATTCTACTTTAGAAGCTTTTAAGATATTTCTATACCACTAAAAGATAGTGATAAAAACATCAGAATCAACTTCAGAGGACACATTATATCATGGGAAGAGGTTTTTGAAATCCCCCTTTCCCCCAAATACAAAATTTTCTAAAATTCCACTTTAGAAGCTTTTAAATATTTCTAAAGTGCTAAAACATAGAGTGCTACAAACATCAGAATCGACTTTAAAGGACAATTTATGTCATGGGAAGATGTTTTTGAAATCCCCCTTTGCCCCAAATTCAAAATTTCCCAAAATTATACTTTAGAAGCTTTTTTAAATATTTGTAAAGTGCTAAGACATAGAGCACTACAAACATCAGAATTGACTTTAGAGGACAATTTATGTTATGGTAAGATGTTTTTTATGTCATGGGAAGATGTTTTTGAAATACCCATTGAAATTTTGACAAAACAACATTTTAACATAATTTTCAGTTATTAGTCTCTTTTTCTCCGGCCTTAGCTCTGAAAATGCAATTTTTGTTATTTGAGCAGAATTTTAAGTCATATCAATGTTTTTTTTTCCAAATTTTAGGAAATGTATTTGCATATCTTTAAAACCTTATAAATTGGGACTGAGCAAAGTTGTGAAGCTGAAAACAATTTTGTTGTGCTTCAATTAAGCAGAAGATCTATTTTGCTAGGTTTCACTTCTATAACTCACAGATTTTTAAAGGTCATCAAAGTTCAGGACCCTCTAGAGAGAGAAAGAGTGGAGGTAGGTACTTCAAAATACCTTCCCAGGACATACTTAGACCCATCCCTGAAAGTTTCATTTTCCTAACCTAACCCCTTTCCAAGATAGTCAATAGCAGCTAAACTAGAATTTTACTGTTTTTGGGCTACACATTTTTTTGGCTATACATAGGACCATCAGGGGAAGGGGGTGATCCAGGTTTTAACCTGAGACGGATAATTATTTGGGGAGGTGATATTATTTTAGTTTTGAGTTGTCGTTTGGTCTTTTGGTTAATGGAAATGGGCTTGAATTTTGGATATGATTTGGATTCTGTTTGGTATGTTGTTATGGTTGTTTACCTTGTTTTTTAATGATAAATTTGAATAATAGTAAGATTCAAAGTGGTCTACCAGATATTTGTAGGTGTACTGGTTGTTGTTTTCTTTGCCAAGACTATTTCACCCCTAGGGCTATTGTACAAAGCACTTTATATAATAAAAAGTTTCAATGTTTATTTTGGGGTATGGTAAATTTTAAAACAACTAATATCATTTATCTGTTAGAGTGTAATATCTGTGGCTTACAATATGTGAGGGAAAGTATTAATAACATGTATGAGAGATTTTCAGGACACAAAAACACAATTAACAGGAAAAAAATTAACAGCTATCTAGTATAAAATTGTAATAATGGTACCTGCTCTTTAACTAATTTAAGTATTGTGATTGTAGAAAATTTGGATTTAAATAATTTAACTAAAGAAGAGAAAAATATAAAATTACATAAACATGAAGATTATTGGATCCATACCCTTGGTACTGCTTGTCCTTTTGGGTTGAATGATTGAGTGGCTAAGTATAGAGACATGCATAATGTTGTTGTTAATTGTATAAATGGTTTAATGGATCATCCTTCTTTTAATCATTTGGTTAAATGTAAAAATCAATCAAGAGGGCATAGGAAAAAGAATATAAATTTATACATCTATTTGAGGGAGTTGTGCCAGCTATATGAGTCTAATGGTATGGCTAGTATAATAAAATGCTTAAATAAATTATCAAAAAATTATTTTGGAATATAAATAATAAAACACCTTGTAATTCAAAAATTAAACTAATTTATGATACAGTATGTATTTTAGCTAGAACTAAATACATTTCAAAAGAAAAAAAGTCTGATAAGACTGTTAATAGGAAGAAGAGATTATATTTATCTATAAATTTTTTAAGTAAACAAATAGAGGATATAAATTTACCTGGAATTTTAAACCAGGCTGATGTGAAACAGGCCCTTCCTAGTAATTTAAATTATAAGAATAATTTGATCATAACATATAAGTTTTCAAAAACGACAGGACAAATGATTTTTAATTATAATTTAATACTTAAGAATTTTGACACAGATAGTAATTGGAAACCTGTTTGTAAGTGTGAGCATTTTTTATCATTTGTTAATCCAGCTTACAAACATATTATTACAGGTGATTTGGCAATAATAAAAGAAATGGATTTGCAGAATATAATGAAAATGGGGGCTTTATTCCAAATTTCAAATCATCTAAAACCTTGAATATGCTTTGGGGGTTAAATAATGATCTAGATTTATTTATCAGTAATTGGTGCAAAAAACAGAAAATTAATAAAAATAGTTTTGAGAAATGGAAAAAATTTAATTGTTAATAGGGTTAGAAATAAGATATATAATATGACAAATAAACATAATAATGAGGTAATTTTTTATAATTCTAAGATAAAAAAAGCAATGGCTAATATAAAGAGGGATTTTGTAATTGTACCTATTGATAAAGCAAATAATAATTTTACAATAATTTGTCAGAAGCTATATTGTGATGTTTTAACAAAGGAGCTTAGTACAACAAATACATATAAAAAGGTTCAAGATGTTAATAATAGTCTATTGAATGGAATAGAGGATACACTTTTTAACAAATTTAATATTAATGTTAATGATAAAAATTTTGCTTTTTTATATTGGACAGCAAAATTTTGTAAAAATCCTCCAAAACCACGCTTTATTGTGGGTGCAGCAAGATGCCCTACCAGAGTTGCAGCAACTGACCTGTTGTGTATTTTAGGAGAAATTAAAAATAAATTTAAGTCACATTGCTTGGGAATTAAAAAATTTTCTAAGTTAAAAATCCATATTAAAGTGTTAATAATTTGTTGCAAGTAATAGATTCTCTGGCTTTAGTTTCAGCCAAAAGAGTGGACTTGTTTGATTTCACTACATTATATACAAGTTTACCAATTAATTTAGTATTTATAATTTTAAAAAAGATTATTAAGAAAGCTTTTCTTTTGTCTAATTTGCCGTTTTTAAAATTGATACATATAATAAGAAAGCAAGATGGACTAATTACTTTAAAAGTACCACTAGTTCAATATGTTGTAGCTTAGATATGATTTATGATCTACTTGAATTTGTTCTATTTAATACTTTTATAAAATTTAATGGTAATCTATATAATCAAAGTATTAGAATTCCTATGGGGGGTAATGCCAGTCTAGTTGTAGTGGACCTGTTTTTAAGCTATTTAGAATACAATTATGTGATGGATAAAAAGAATCCAAGCAACATAAAATATTTGCTTTCAAATAATAAAAGATATTTAGATGACCTTCTGGTGATAAATTGTTAAGATGTTTTAGAGATTTCAAATAAAATATATCCACCGGAGTTAAAGGTGGAATCCAGTAATGGGAATGGCAATTATGACCATTTTCTAGATTTAGATATTAATATTGCACCTATTAATACACTAGTTTTTAAAATATATAGTAAAACGGACGATTTTAATTTCGAAATAGCTAACTTTCCATTTCCTAAAAGTAATATACATTCGAATATAACATAGGCTATTCATTGTATTTTTCCCAACTTTTTAGATATGCAAGAATTTGTACTAATTACATTGATTTTAAAAATAGGTGTAAATACTTAGCAATAAGCTAATTGTAAGAGGTTTTTCCGCCAATGAACTTGCTTGGCAATTTAAAAAGCTTTGTTTTCAATACAATAAACTTTTAAATAAGTATAATAAAAGTTATCAAGATATTTTGAATGATATTTTGTGGTAACCTGTTGGATGAATAATTTTTCTCTTCTTGTATAATTTTGGAGTTTAGAGTTGGTTTTGACACATGCAGGTAAAGAATAATGTAGGATATTTGGAAATTTTGTAGAAATTGAGTGAAAGCAAAAACGTTCTGGTGGATGGTTAGCTTTATGCAAATAACTGGAGTTATACTGGCTGAAAGTTATGCTTTCAGAGTTTTGGAAGTGTTTAGTTTGATTTAGTGCTAGGTGAAGGTTGGTTAAGGAAGCTCAATTTTTTTTTTGGGGGGGGGGTATTTTGGTTTTTCTTCATAGGTATTCCACAGGTGTCACTACATGGGGGTATGCCATATTATGGCATGGCATGCTCATTTTGCCTGGGTAATGAAATTTAAGCACCAAAACCTATATAGGCAATGAGTTTTCATCTAATGAGCCCTGATATGTGGTGATTACCTAAAGAATATTAAAATGTTGTAAATTTAAGGTGCTATGGCCTGGTTTTGGGACAATGACTTCTACTCATTAATGCTAATTTCGCTGAATTTTGGACTTGATTTTTGGATTATTGGATTGGATATACTGCTTTTTCCTAGGCGATTGAATGGATTAATAAGGTCTAGGCCTTGTTCAAGTGCTTATTTATTTCGGTTACTAAATTAGGAAGACAGTTTTTTTTCTTTTTTTTTTTTTTTTTTTTTTAAGCCAAATAATTACCTGTAATACACTATATTGTTAGTTTATTGGATGCTAATAATATTTTCTAAAACCCAGGTGTTCTCAAAACTGAGCTTTCTTGCATTTCTTGTAGACTGAAATGGATATTCAATCATTTTGTTGAAATTTTATGGGGACAAAACTTTGAAAAAGGCAGAAAAAGATGCAACAGGAGCTATTGCTTCAAGTGCTCCAAGCACTAGGAAAGACAGGAGTAAAAAAAAGACTACAGTTAAGCATTTTTAATACTTAACGGGCACCAAGTTTGAAAATAAGGAATATGTGTGAAAAATTAGCAAAAATATATCTTGGTGGAGTTTTATGTTTTGTAACTTTTCTGATTGCTCCGGGAAAAGAAAAAAACACTGCCATTAATGTGGTAGTAAAGTTTTGAAAAGTTGTAACTGAATGATTAATGTCATTTAGAAGTATAACCCTACCCTTTTGTTAAAAAATAAAAAATTGCAAAGAACTATGTATATCATTGAATTGTTAAAAATCTGAGCTATGCATTAATAAGTTTATTTAAAAATTATTCAAAATCAAACACTTCAATGATCAGTCAAGTGACTAAACAACATACCAAACCATCAATTTAGAAAAATAAATTAATCCATAAGGCAATCAGTTGCTGTATGATTTCCATAACAGATTCAGAGTTCCCACAAATCCTGGAATACCTAGATAAAGAAAAAATGATGATGTAGTAATTTGAAAAACCTTGAAAATGAGAGGGGCAACATCCTGGTTTCAGTTGTCTAGGAAACTAATCTTTTGTCCTCATGGATGAACCCAAATGAGTCTAACATCTGATGTATGTATATCTGTTTCTGTTATAATCTTTGTGATCATGATGAGAGTAACTGAGCTTACAATAGCAGTGTGTGAGAAACGCATTCAAGTTTGTGTTAATGCAGGATCATGCGTGCCTCAGAGTGTAACAAAATCCTTGCTCAGCATAAAATCTTCTTAGGAAATGCAACTGCAAACCTTAGGGAAGAATCCCAAGATTATTTATACAATTACAGACTTGAATACTGTAATTCTTAGAGAGATTCATCGGTGGTAGAGCAGAGTACGTAGCACTATGGGACATAATGAAACACCTCCAAACTCTGTCTCATGGATAGTGTTGTAAGATTACCATAAAATAAAAACTTGGTGAATGAAATGGGTAAAATAAGGTAATTTTCAAATGCATCAGCTTTTTTCTTTGGTAAAGTCTAGATCAGATTAACATAAATACCAAAGCTCTAGTAATCAAGAACAACTTAAACATTGGCAAAAATAAATAAAACTAGAGATCATCAAATGCTGAATCAACTATTAATGGTCTAGCATGAAAATGAACATAGTACAGTGTAAAAAGATCACAAATTCAAACAAACCTAAATTTCGTACAAATTATAATTGCATGTTTTAAGCTAGTTATCTTTTTCTCCTGATCTCTATGTCTTTGGTTTCTTAAATATTTTCTAACTCTGTCTAATGGACAATCCACAGTGGAGGGAAAGTACTCTGTGAACAAGAACATACAAGTGGAAAACTTAAAGGAAAGGTGCCTGATATAGCATTGTGTCTGGTCCAGGATATCAATGAAACCCTGCCAAGACTTAATCAGACAGAGCAAAGGAGCCAAATGAGGTATGTGCAATATATTGAGGATGAAAATAGAAAAAAGCTGCAAACAAAAAGAAAAGGAAAGAAAAGAGCTCTACCAAGAGACAGAAAATGTAATGCAAAACAGAGAAGAATAGTAGAATCAGCAAGATGATGCGGAAAGAGGCAGTCAATATGGCAATGAATGCAAAAAAAAGGACTTTACATTACTGTCCAAGTTTAATGATTTTTATTAAAGTATAGCCAAGAAAAGAGATGCAGTATATGAGGGAAAAAGGGGTCTCATATGGATGTTCCCGATACTTTAAACAAAAAAGGGCTTTTTCCAAAATGGATAAAATTAGCCCCATTCTCCATTTTTACAAATTTAGGTATGGAAGTCATCCACGGCCACCTTTGTTGCTTTTAATTGTTCAGGGGGTGGGACAAAAACATCTTTTTTTGCCTTGGCTTGTATTTTGTCATTATGAAAGACATATCGCCGAAACTTTGTTTCATTTAATTGTTCAGGTGGTGGGACAAAAACTTCTTCATTCGCCTTGGCTTGTCTTTAGTCATTATGAAAGACATATCACCGAACCTTTGTTTGTTTTAATTGTTCAGGCAGTGGGACAAAAATTTCTTTTTCTTCCAACAATTTATCCAGTCTATATTTTGATTTTCAAAGGTATGGTAGGTATTGATGATCTTATCCATGTCAAAATCCCAAATCCAATCATCATTGCTATCATTTTCAATTATGATGCGTTTTGATTCTTGCTGTCTAGGTTGATTTTCACTGACTTGCTGCTCTTCATTTTTTATTTTTGACTCCCTCACTTGTTTGTTGCGGTATGTCTTCTAACTACGTGTGTCTTTGCTCTTCATTTTCATTTTTAACACGCTCTAATTGTGGTTTTTGCATATGTTCTAAGCATCTTTGTCTTTGCTTTTCATTTTTGACAGGTTAGTTCAGGTGTTGGTTCCAAAGAATCATCATTTATAGTAACAACAACTGCAAATATATATATATATATATATATATATATATATATATATATATATATATATATATATATATATATATATATATATATATATATATATATATATATATATATATATATATATATATATATATATATATATATATATATATATATATATATATATATATATATATATATATATATATATATATATATATATATATATATATATATATATTACTTGTGATATATAATACACATAGTGGGTAATTTTGATATATTACTATATAAAAATGTTTACTTAACCCTTTACCAAAGTTGGGTTTAAGGCCTGTCAGTTTTGATGTGACCTTGGCTTTGCATATTTTTGATATCCTAATTCGCTTTATTTTTATCACATCTTGATTAATTGGCTCATGCAAGTTTTCATAGTTAAGAAATTGGCATGAAACTAAAAGCTTATCTTTAAATCGTTTCAGACTAGAATAGCCCTTAATAGAGATACAGGAGAAATTTATTACTGCTGTATTTGTAATGAGCTTGTTAATTCCAAGTTTTTGTATTTTCCTGTACAAAATCATATTCTTTAACCACTGATTGATAATCAAGTTGGATATTCAACCATCATTCAGAAAATTTTTTCATGGAAAAAAATTAATTAAATGTCTGTTTGGTCATTCAACATTGATTCTGTTTATTTAATTACCATTTCACTTTTATTTAAGAAAGATTGTTTTCTACTCTAGGGCTTATTTTAAGGTTTGTCTCCTAAAAATATGATTTAAACTTCTATCCATATGCTCTTTATTTTTATTCTGAACCAAGAATAATTCAGGTGATGTCTAAACCAAAATTTCGAATATTTTAGAAAAATTTCTTTTTGCTTTATCTCCCTTGCAGATGCGATTCTGGAGATTTCACTTATAAAACAAAGACAGTCTTAGTTCATTAATGTTCAGTACCCAGAGTGTTAATTGGTGGAGGAATTTGTCTCCCTTAAAATTTTGATTGAAACACTTTTTGGAAAGTTCATTGGAAAATAATGCTTTTTGGCAACATTAATTTGCATTCCTAGCTTCTGAAAAAATCATTCCCCTCCACTCACTACATTTTTATGAATGATCATAACTGATAGTCATATTTTCGTAAAAGCTTTTGAATATCCCAAATGCATCCTATTACTTAGCTGGGTAAAATGTAAAATTACTGCTTGGCACACATTGCATGGCTTTTAAGAATGGTATATTTGAAGCACAAGAATTAAAGGATGCTTAGAAGGTTTAAACAAAGAAATTGACAAGAAAAACAAAGAAATTGACAAGTTATAACTTATAAGCAAAGAGCAGCCCAAGATTTAGTAACCAAGACTCTAAAAAAAGACATCTTGATAACACTTAAGACATTTTTATTGTTGGCTTTTATCCTAATTCCAAGTAAATCATTTTCAGTAAATTGAATTCTTGGTAGTTTATTTCATGTCTTAATTATGTCATAATGATAAATAATTGAATTAAGCAATAATTTTATTCATTAAATTAAAACTCATCTAAAGCAAAGAGCCTGAAACATCTGCCTAATTTTGAAAAAAGGGGAAATACCACCAAAAAGCAAAGTGTCTTTAAAGAAATTCAAATAATTGTGTTCAGCACATGAGAAAACCTTTCTGTAGAGCAGTAGTTTCTAGCCTTTTTTAAATCCCATGCCTTTTAACAAAGATTTTCATCATGGAGTACACTTTCTCATGTAGTACTATTAACAACAAATGATATTTTTAATAGATTAGTTTTATTTATTTTTAACGTCTTAGTAACGAAGAGATTTAAAGACACATTAGATATTCATTGTTTATAAAAACTGAGTATATTCATTATGTCAGAAAAATACTTCATCTGCCTAAAATTCTTTTTCAACAAAAAATTAAAAGAAAAAGAACGTTTTGTTGGTTATTGTTATGAGTAAAATTCAATCCAAAACTTATCTTTAAAATAGTTTCAAAGTAATAGAAAATATTGCATATTATTTTTAACAACTTATGTAGGCTTTTGAACAGAAAACTTTATGCTTCTCAGTGGAGTCATTGAGCTTGAATATTTTGGCTGAGCTTTTTAAAGTTCAGACCAAATGATGAGAGGTAGAGTCTTGATTCTGAAGTTGTCTGAAGTTTATTTCTATGTTTGTTCTTGATAACTGCATAGGATGAAAACGCCCTCTCAAGATGTATTGAGTTTTGAAAAGGCAACAGATGCTTCAGGGCTACATCACTACTTTTGGAAATCCAAAGTTCAAATGCTATCTTTAAGGAGTCCTTTATAATTGTTTAATCTTCAGACTATTTGGAATAATTATCAAAAATTTTAGTCAGACGTCCTTATTGAAAATATAGTTAAAAAGAGAATTGGACAGGATTAGTGGACCTTCATTCATGTTTGTTCATTAAAGATGGTACTAGAATTTTTTTATTGGCAATCGGATTAGTTCCCTGTTGACCTTAGACAACCAGTGCCTCAATATAAAGCAGGTCTGGGAAAAAATGATAATTTAAATAAATTGAAGCATTATGACTTTTATTATGGACAGCTTGAGCATTGCCTTTGAAAGAGTTTTACTTTCCTAGGAATCTTAGATTTGCATGGGTAAACGAAGAACTCAAGTCTGTTTACTATAAGACTGTTTTTATTGCAAGTGGTTAATGTAAACATTGAAATGTTAATAAATTGGTTTTGAATTTTGGAATCCATTTATCTATTCTTGTTATGCCTGTTTCTGAAAACTGTTTTCTAGGTTAGGTTCTCCTTGTACTCTTTGAAGATATGGCTATCAAATTCGGTGATTATTCAGTTTCTGTAGACTTTTAATTGTCCAGAACAGCCAAGAAAAACTGACCGTGTATTTGACTCAATTAGTGAAAGATGGACAGTCCCCACAACTTTGGGATCACTGCTGTGAAGCAAGGTAATAGATCTGCTACTTTTTCTAAAATTTAGGACAAATAAAATATTTTATTTATCTTCTGCTACTTCTATTAGAAAAATACACAAAACAAATTGTAAAATCTATCAATTATTTTTCAACCAAAATCC
This sequence comes from Artemia sp. Qi Xiang Cuo, assembly GCF_049724085.1. Classification (NCBI taxonomy): domain Eukaryota; kingdom Metazoa; phylum Arthropoda; class Branchiopoda; order Anostraca; family Artemiidae; genus Artemia; species Artemia sp. Qi Xiang Cuo. The sequence continues at coordinate 61,773,168 of NC_142810.1, forward strand.
TGTTAATCATTGCTTTTTATTGCCCTTATGTGAATTGATAAATGATTACCCTCTGATCAATGAAATAGTAATCAATTTCAATGAGGTTTTTTCCTCCCTTTAAAAGGTTTAATATATTTTTAGGAGGGGTTGAAAGAATATCCCCATTTCCTTGAAAAAATGGTTGTCATTCAAACCATTTATTCAACCATGGTAGTATAGGAGTCATTGTCATTCAACCATGGTAGTATAGGAGTATACCCAGTAATAGTATACATAGTAAGTATACATATAAGTATACATAGTATACATATGTAGTATACATAGTAATAGTATAATTAGGAGTAATAGGGTTTCCAAATTTAGAGGGACTGCGTAATTTTATTTTTTTTTTATTAGAAAGATCCAAAAACCTCTACTTTTAATCTGAGGATAATTTTACATTACCTCTTAGTGTGTTGCATTTTTGTTTATTCCAGATTAAATTTCTAATGAATATTAAGCATATCCCATTCACTTTTAAGACATTTGATGAAGGATTACTTGTGATCATGGCTCATAAAATGAGTTCTCTGAGGAGTATTGAGAAGAGGCTAAATTCAACTCATTTCTGACTTCAACATAAAACATAAACATATAAAATAGAAAACAAAAGAACGTGTACTGACAAATGTACTTATGATACTTCTTGAAACAAGTCAGTAAGATAACTTAGGAACTCAAAATCATGGCAGTGCAATAGCACTGCCTAAGAAAAGAACGATGTTGGCAAAATGTATTATTTACTTATTTTTTGGTTTTTTGGTTTCTTGGTCTTAGATTAGGGCACTTCGTATCGAATGAGTTGTAGAAACATTGAAAAGGGCTCATTCTGATTGGAAATTGGAGTGGCTTGTGCCCTTTTTATTAGTCGAAAGTGATTGGAAGGCATCTAACACCTCTTCCACGCCCACCATTTCTCCACACATTCAATCAAAATTTTCAGATAGCCATTTTGTTCAGCATAGTTGATTTTCAGATAGAAATTATGTTTTTGAGGAGGACACTCTTCCACAGCCCTCAGGGCAATGGTTGTAAGTTATGCTCTGGGGGCATATAAGGTTTTTATAAAAAGTGATTTCATAGAAACTTCAAAAAAGGCTCGTTCGATTGGAAATTCAAAGGGCTAGTACCCTTTTTAATGGTCAAAAGTGATTGGAGGAAACTAACCTCCCTCTCATGCCCACTTTTTCCCTAAACACATTCAATCAAAATTTTGAGATATCCATACTGTTCAACGTAGTTGAAAAGTCTGGAAATTCGGTCTTTGAGGATGACAACCCCCCCCCCCCCCACAGCCCTCAGGACAAGGGTGGTAAGTTACGCCCTGGGTGCATATAAGGTTTTTTTTTATAGAAAGCGTTGTCGTAAGAACTTCAAAAAGGGCTCATGATTGGAAATTGAAATGGCTAGTGCCCTTTCTAATAGTCAAAAGTGATTGGAAGGCAACTATCACCCCTTTCCACGACCACCGTTTATCCAAACACATGCAATCAAAATTTTGAGATAGCCATTTTTTTCAAAGTAGTTTAAAGGTCTGGAAATTATATCTAAGTGGATGACAATCCCCCAACAGCCCTCAGGGTAAGGGTTGTAAGTTACGCCCTGGGGGCATATATGGTTTTTATAGAAAGCTTTGTCGTAGAAGCTTGATAAAGAGCCCATTTGATTGGAAATTCAAAGGGCTAGTGCCCTTTTTAATAGTCAAAAGTGATTTGAGGGCAACTAACCCTCCTCTCACGCCCACATTTTCCCCAAACACATCCTATAAAATTTTTGTATCTTGTTCAATATAGTTAAGTTTTAGAAATTAGATGTTGGAGGATGATAACCTCCTCAGAGCCCTCAGGGCAAGGGTTGTAAGCTATGCCCTCGGGGTATATAATGTTTTTATTGATAGCGATGTTGTAGAAACTTCAAAAAGGGCTAATTCGATTGGAAATTAGAAGGCTTGTGCCCTCTTTAATGGTCGAAAGTGATTGGAGTATAACTAACATCCCTCTCACACCCACCATTTCCCCAAACATATCCAATCAAAATTTTGAGATAGCCATTTTGTTCAACGTAGTTAAAAAATCTTGAAATAAGGTTTTTGAGGATGACACTTCCCCACAGCCTTCAGGGCAAGGGTTGTAAGTTAGGCCCTGGGGTCATGTAAGGTTTTTTGTATAGAAAATGTTGTAAAAACTTCAAAAGGGCTCATTCGATTGGATATTAGAAGGCTTGTGCCCTTTTTAATAGTCGAAAGTAATTGGATGGTAAGTTACCCCCCTCTCACGCCCACCATTTCCCCAAACACATCCAATCAAAATTTTGAGATAGCCATTTTGTTCAACGTAGTTGAACGGTCCGGAAATTATGTGTTTGAGGATGACAAACCCCTCACATCCCTCAGGCAAGGTTGTAAGTTATGGCCTGAAGGCATATAAGGTTTTTATTGAAAGCGTTGTCGTAAAAACTTCAACAAGAGCTCATTCTATTGGAAATTGAATACGCCCTTTTTAATAGTCGGAAGTGATTGGAGGGCAACTAACCCTCTCTCACGCCCGCCATTTTCCCAAACACATTCAATCAAAATTTTGAGATAGCAATTTTCTTCAACGTAGTTGAAAGCTCTGGAAATGAGATCTTTAAGGATAACACCCTCCCACCCCCAGCCCTCAGGGCAAGGGTTGTAAGTTATGCCCTGGGGGCATATAAGGTTTTGATTGAAAGAGTTGTCGAAGAAACTTCAAAGGCGCTCCTTTGATTGGAAATTAAAATGGCTAGTGCATTTTTTAATAGTTGAAAGTGATTGGAGAGCAACTAACGCCCCTCTCACACCTACCATTTCCCCAAACGCATCCAATCAAAATTTTGATATAGACATTTCGTTTAACGTAGTTGAAAGTTCTGGAGATTAGGTCTTTGAGGATGACAACCCCCCTCACAGCTCTCAGGGGAAAGGTTGGAATTTATTACGTTAGAGTATATAAAGTGTTTACATAAAGTCTTGTCGTAAAACCTCAAAAAGGGCTCGTTCGATCGGAAACTGAAAGTCCTAGTAGTCTTTCGGATTGAAATAATTGATTGTAAGGTTTGACGGTTTTACAGTAATCATCGATCTGGATACACTGTATAATTTATTTTTCTTTTTTTTTTCTTTAGACTAGGGCACTTCGTATCAAAGGAGTTGTCTTCGGAACTTCAAAAAGGGCTCATTCGATTGAAAATAGAAAGGGCTAATGCCCTTTTTAATAGTCGAAAGTGATTTACTAGTCCCCCTCCCATGACCACCCTCCCTTTGGCCCATTATGTTTAAAAACTAAATGTTACCTTGAGATTAAATCAAAATACACTGTGTCAATGCTAATTCCCAATATGGCATCTCAGCAATATCCCAAGAACAACTGAGGGTATTATGTCAAAACTGAAGGGGCTACTTCTACTCTTAAAATTTAACCAAATCAAAATAGCGTAAGTGTATCCAAGCTATCAAAGAAAGTAAACATATTTTTTCAAGTCGCCTATTTCAGGTCAACTGGAGGATGTATGAAACTAACTTAAACACTTCCATTCGTTCTGGATTTTTAAATTGGTGTTTGTTGTTAAAAATTGCTGAAAAATTTTCTCCAGCATACAAATACCAGGCCAAACTATAAAGTCTTAAAAAAACGAAAAGATTTAAGGAACTATTTTCTTTTTCCCTGAAAAGACTATGTCAATGTAAAACGAAAAGAATTTAATTAAAACAACTTTTTCCACAAAATAAGGTTTTCAAAAAAAAGTAAAGAACTCCATTAAACCAAAAATGAGCAAAAATAAATCAGATAATCTACCAAGCGTGAAACTACCACAAATCAGCATCGATAAATAAATGAAACCCAAAACGAACAGAAATTACAATAAATACCCGAGTCAAACTCAAAATGAGCAGAAATTAACGTGAATAGGGCGCAAAACCCCTATGCCTACCGAAGGCCAGAACATAATTTGCACTTTACTGAAAAAAACACAAATCAATGTGAATTGTAAGTTTGATATACATATACTAATATTTAGTAATGAAAATGTTAATATTATTTACATATTATTATTATTATTATTATTACATATTATTAATATTAAGAATAATCTTATTCTTTTGAATGAATATTTTGAACAGATTTATTATGACATACAAAGTTAACCTGCTATTTTTTTAAGTCAGTAAGTTATTGCTTTTACTATTAATGGCCATTATGTGCTAAACATTTTTCAGACAGAAATTTGCTTAGACACCGTTCAGGCAGAAAATCTAGTTTACATTTTTATATGGCAATTTCAAGTTGCTTAATTTTGATTGAAGGCTTTTTTTCTATGCTTGAATTCTTTTCATTTTTCAAAGCTAAATCGTTTTGTTTAACGTATTTGAAGTAAATATTTCCCATAAAACTAGTTTTTTGAAATTAAAAATGTAAAAGCCACCGACTTATTCCTCCCACTCTTCACATGAAAATTTAATTTTTGCTTTAAGGCCCTCCGAAAATCATAATTCCTTCATAAATATTGTCCTCAAAATTCTTTCGAGTTCATAGAAAGAAATAATGTGTGCTTGGTTTTTAATTTCCCACTGAATTTTTTTTTCTATCATACTTCGAAAGGTTAGATTTTCGTTTGTTTCTTTTTATTTTTTGTTTAGCACTGATGACGACTTGGCGGAGGTCTTCTTCTTCTTCTTCTATTTCACAGTAGGCGGGCTTTTCAGTTGATAATATTTAGCTCTTTTCATTTTGCTTCACTCTGTGGGCTACAGAGCTACTGGCTTGGTTGTCTCTTATTTATTAGATATTCTCAGATATCTTTCAGTAGATCTGTCGACTCAAGGAGTTCAAATATAAGATGATAGATATCAATTTCTGTGCTCTGTGTGCAGGAATAGTCGGCTAGGATCTTGCCTGATAGTGAGATTTTGTGGTGTTTGAAGCACTTTAACAGTTTAAAATACAAGGTATGTTGTGCAGACGTCAGCATATTACATTCAAATAGGCAGTGGTCAATTGTTTCATTATTCATAATACAATACCTGCAAAGAGGGGACACGGGAACTGAACCACTTGAATTAGGAAACTGATACGAGAATGCAAGAAAGTTTAGTCCATTTGTTCCAGAACGAATTTTATGACAAAAGTTAGACAAGTACTTATTGGGAAAGGGGGAAAGAGTAGGATTTTTCTTATTAAACATAATATCTGATAGTCTCCATCGGAAAATATCTCTAATGGGGATTGGTCTCCCACTTGGCTGGTCAATATTTATAGCATTTTTTGCTATTTTATCAACCTGATGATTACCACTTATACCGGAGTGGCTAGGAATATACTGAAGATAAGTTCTAATGCCACTTGAAGCAAGATTATCTATAATACTAAGACAATGATAAGTGTCAATATCCTGCTTATCCTGAGGAGCTGAAGACAGCAACTCAAGGTTTGATAAAGAGTCAGAATAAACTATAATATTACTTGAATTAGCAATCAAGGGTTTATTTTCCATAAGGTGTTCTAATGCCATGATTATGGCATTTAACTCTGCAGACATTATAGATACATTATTATACAATCTCTCACCCATTGCAATTTTCAGGTGAGGAAGGAAGGCACCACATGCTACCTTCTCATTAATTTTGGACCCATCAACGAAGATTTGGAAATGGTTTTTATAAGTAATTGTATTAAGTTCAGCAAATTTTTTCTGAACAAAAGTGCTGGGGGTTAAATCTTTGGTTCACTTTGAGAAATCAGTATTTATTATGGGGATTGACCAATTCCATGGAGAGGATTGGGGGAAAGTAGGTGCAATAGACTTTGCGGGTACAGGGAACTTCTTCTGAATATTGGCGTACTCATCTGCAATGCCTCTATACATGGCTGAATTTCTTAACCAATTATGTAGGTTGTGTGAGCTGTTTGATTCAATTTTTGTAAGATGTTTTATCAAGAGAAAGCTATTTCTCTCCCTTATTGCTGTTGATCCACTCTCCATAAGCAGAAACTTGGTACTTGTGGGTTTACTAAGACCAAATATGAGATATATTATATCGTTTCGTATTGTCTCAATTTTTTTGCAACTGGGTCTTTGCACATGCACCATAGACGATGAGCCCATAGTCAATATGGGGTCTTATATGTGATTTAGAAAACTGGAGTAAGGTTTTCTTCTTACATTCCCAGGGTGTAGAAAGAAGTCTTTTTAGTATAATTGTTTTTCTATAGCATTTTTTTATTGTGTTTGAAATGTGGAGGGGGAAATTAAGTCTTTGGTCGAGCATGAGACCTAGGTAATTAATATGATCATCTTCTTGAATAGTTGTTACATTTAGAGTTAATCTTACATCGACAATGATTTGCTGTCGGTGACAATGGACTATTTTTGACTTGGTAGGTGTAATGGATAGGTCTGAATTTCGAGAGAATTTTTCAATTGGAAGAATGACTTTTGCAGCTTTGACCGTGCAATCTCCAAGGTATTGCCTTATGTCCATGGTACCAGATCCTCAGCATATTGTAGATTCGTGTGGGGGAGGTTCATGTCCCAGAGATACAGGGCAAAAAGGAGGCAGCTGAGGACTGCTCCCTGAGGAAGGTCTTTGGTTATTGTCTTTTGGGGTGACGAGGCTGAACCTACACAAACAATGAAACTTCGCAATTCTATGACAGATTTTATAAAAGATACTAGCTTGGGGGGTAGTCCAAGGTTTGCAAGTTTAATTAAAAGGATTTGGTGGTTCACATTTGCATATGCTCCTTCCAAAACTAGGAAAGCTGCAACTAGGACTATATTTTTTGAGAATGATTCATTTATTGCATTTGTTAACAATATGAAATTATCTGTTGAGGAATGGTGTTTCCTCAAGCCAGTTTGAGTGTGAGGGATCATATTATTTTTTTCAACAAACCAGAGGAGTCGGTAATAGATCATTTTCACCATTATTTTCCCCATTACAGAAATAATAATTATGGGCCTATAGGACTCAGGGTTATTTTGGGGTTCATTTTTCTTTAGGATTGGTAAGAGGGACGAACATTTCCAGATATTGGGGAACATAGATGAAGCCCAAGCATGATTATAACAATTTAGAAGTTCCTGTTTGTATGAAGGGGTGAGATTCTTTATCCAAGTAGGGTGTATATTGTCATAGCTGCCGCTAGTTTTGGTCCTAATATGATGTATTGCATTTTTCATTTCCTGGATTGAAAATGCGCTGGTTATATACTCGGATCCTGGGCGAGGTCGGTAACTTGGGTTCATAGGAATTGGGGGTAAATTGGGGGTATTTTGCTAAAATTGTTTGATGTTAGCTTATTAGCAAAAAGAGTGGCAAATAGCTTAGCTTTTTCATTATCATTGTCATAATGGGTATTATTATGTATAAGCTCATACAGGAGTGGGTTGGGGGAAATATTTTTCCCACAGATGTGGTTTATGACTTTATGTATAATTGGCTCATGCGTTTCTCTGGAGAGATTATTTGCAAAATTATTCCAGTAGTTATATTTAGCATTTATTATGCTTCTTTTTAGATTAGATTCTGCTTGTAATTTATTTAAATATGTTGTAGGTGATCGTTTTTTTTAAGAATGTCCTCCTACCTGCCTTCTTTGTTCTCCATTTATTTTGGCACTTATTTGTTCACCATGCTTTGGGAATATGTTTAGGGAAGGTTTTCCCGTGTGTTGTCATGGGTATAGCTTGACGAGGTGTATATATTTGTAATGATGCTAAAACTTCAGCATGTGTGTCAGCTGTTGCGTTTGAAATGCATGAATTTTGGGTGAAACTTGTAATTTCATCATTTAGCTTATTTTGGAACATAGGCCAATTTTCTTTAGTGTTGATATATATGAAGGTATGTAATAGGGTTTCAGCAGGTTCGTTTAGGGAGCAAACTATAGCAAAGTGGTCAGTACATAGACTATCAATTTTATTTATATAAATTTAACTCAAAATATTTAAAGACACAATTTGTAGGTCAATTGTAGAGAAACTGCCACTTTTGGGGTTGAAATATGTATTCAGGTTTGGAGGGGTAGCAACAGTTAATTCCTTATTATTTGAAGTCATATGCTCAATGAACTTATCAGCTTTGTTTGCTGGTTTATTCCCCCACAAAAGGCTGGGGGCATTAAAGTCTCCACTAATAATAATATTTTTCAACATATTAGAATCATTTATATAGCTGAAAAAATCCATGGCATCTGTGGTTTGGCCATTAGGGTTATAAAAGCTTAATATTTAAGTTTTTGTATTAATCAGCCAAACACTGATACCAATTGTATCAAAATCATTTACAAAATCAGGAAAGTTGATGCCACAGAATTGTATTTTATTATTAACTATTAAAGCTACTCAACCTTCTTTTCTCTCTGATGATCTATCCTTTCTCAGGATAGTGTATCCCAGAGACCTAATTTGTTGATTTTGGGTTAAATGAGTTTCCTGGAGGCAGGCAATATTGATAGAATTATTATTCATAAAAGATATTAGTTCATTTAACTTATTTTTTGTAAGTGATCTTACGTTCCACTGGAGTATTGATATGTGTTGTGTTGTTGTTTTATTTTTCATATGACTGTGTATCAATGTTCAGCTTTGTTAACAGTAGAACAAGATCTTTTTTTCGCTTGAATGAGCATATGAATAGGGATGTAAATTTTTGCCAATTCAGCAATGATTTTTGTTTTCTGTTGTTGTATATTCATGGCCTGAACTGCATTGCAGTTTAGAATGAATAAGCATATATTTGGGGTTTGCATGTTTGGTTGTGCATCCAAATTGTCAGTTAAGGGATTAATTCCTGGTAGGGTTTCTGGTTTGTTTCATGTTGGGAGGGGGGGCCAGACCGACCTCATCTCACTAGGCAAGGAGGCTAGTTGGCTTGGTGATTCTTTCTGATAGAGATGTGAGCTGGGGGCTTAAAGGATGGCGTTTTGCGAGGAGTACTTGGTGCATTGGGATTGTTTGACTTGGGGGTTTCATTTGATTTCAATATAGGTTTTATTTGGTGAGATTGGGCAGCATTTGCTTCCATAGCTGCAAAAGGGTATGGTATGGCCTTCTCTGTTGCTATTTGGAGTGTTAGGGCTCTTTTCTTATATGCAGGGCATTGTGATTTATTGGTGGATTCATATGGGTCTTCACAATTGATACATGTTGGCTGAGTGTTGTTGAAAGTTCTCAAATCTTTAGGATGGGATCCTTTACAATTACTACAGGCTAGGAGAATTTAATTGCATTTACTTGTTGTGTTTCCCTGTTTCAGACACTTCTGACACTGGATAGGCTTTGGCTTGTATTCCTTGTGCGGTTTGATTTGCCCAAATAGGATTAACTTTTCTGGGATATTAATTTTTTCCTTCAGTGTATATAGGAAAGATCTACTTGTTTTTAATCCATTAAGGATGTCACTCAATTTCCCCAATTGAGTGACATCCTCTACAGGGATTGTGTTACCAGCCCTATCTGAGAGCCCTTCTTTTAACTCCTGAATTGGTATTTCTAGGGGAACATTACATACTACCATTTTTATTGGGGACTGTTTTGGGTTCCATTTAGATGAGATAAGTGGGGTATTCAGAGGAGATATTATCTCAAGTAATATATCTGATGAGTGCTTATCTTGGAAAGATATTTGCAAAGATCCACCTTAGCGAACGTCAAGAGAGAATATAGATAATAATAATTTGAAAATTTTAATCTTTATTGTAGTAATCTGTTATTTCAAAGGGGGTCTCAGGAAAAATTTTCAGGTAAATTTTTAAGTATTGGAAAGGATAATCTTGGAAAGGAGGAGGGGAAATACTTATTATTGGGGATGTTTTTTCCTTTTTTTGGAGCTCCTAGAAAGGACCTCTTGAAAGCCCTTATGATCTATAGTGACATTTCTCCAACACTGATCATTGTCCTACTCTCAGAATTTGAGCTTTCATGTGAGCTTTTTGATAGTTTGCTTGACCAGCCAGGATGGGGCAAAAATGGATCAATTTCATTAGTATTTGGGGTGGGATGCGGAGGGACTTTTTTTAGAGGGAGTTCTTTGCATTGCCTTTTTGAATAAGCTTTAAGCTAAAAATAAAAGGATAATAGTATTATACCAGACCATCTGCACTCTACAGTGGGGGAAAACTTCACCATCCACAAAAGAAACACCACAGTATGGCCCTGAGGAGGATTTTGAGCACGAGTGGTTCAGTACAGCTATTGATTAATCGAGACAATAATTCACAAGAAACTTATTTTAAAAATTTCTTAAAGTTTTGCTGTTGCTGTCCGGCATATTTTTTGGAGGTTCTTTTCGAAATACTTGCTTATTTCTTCTTCTTCATGGTTTGCCACAGGCTGACAAAATCCTCGTTTTTTCACCATTTTTTATTTCATTTTTTTATTTTATTTCCTCTCTGAGTTTCATTCTATCATACATTAGGAGCTGTCGTGCCCTCAGCAAGAACTGTTGTGTGAAACCAAGATTATTATATAATGTAACTTTTATTATGCTAATTGATTTTGATTGGTAATTTTATATTTTCATTTATCTGGAACTAGTATATAACGTTATTGTTTTGGTGCATATTTAGTTCCAAACAACCGACGCTAGTTTGTGTTTGTTTGGTTCTGTAATGAGTTGCTTTCTGCTTTACTTATAGTTTTGTATCATAAAATGCTTGATTTTACAATGACAAAGCCAAAACATTGTAATACTTTTTGTGGGTATTAAAAGTGTCTTTGATTCTCATTAAATTATTATCCTGAGATTTTTGAAATAAATTTTCCCTAATTTTTCTTTAGAACTTGAAGATCCTCTACCAAATGATCATAAAAGTCTGTTTGGATGGACTAATCCTATTTTATTGCCTATGGATCGTAGTAATCTTGTGAATGATTTTCAAGACGTGTCTGCCAAGCATGAACCCAATTGCAACCCTCTGAAACTGGAGCCAAATGTTAACGTGGACAGTGGTATGCTAATTGATATTTTTTTATGTTTGCAGGCCACAGTAGAATATAGAATTTTGAACAGCCTTGGAAAATGTAGTAGGAACTCGAAAAGCATTTTAGTGGATGGTCATGAAGTGAATTGTTTTTAATATAGTGTTTAGTGGTCCCATTTTTGGAACAAATTTATTTCCTAATGGTCCTTGGAGGTTGGAATGGTGTCACACGTGGTTTTATTAATAACAGTTAAGATACACATAATAATAACATTAAACTTGCATAAAAAAATCAGAAAGTGATTTATTGTATTTATGAAATTCTTAAAATAGAAGAAGAGAACATAAATATCCAGGAGAAAATTAATGACAAAGTTATAAATCTCTCAAGAAATTTTCAAAAGTAATCATTTTGATACTCTTAATATTCAATTTGGATTCTTTATGTAACACAAGCAGTGTTATTCGTCTCTAAAGAACTAGTAAAAACAAGGAAAACAACAATTTCCTTGTCAATGGAGGTGGGGGACTGCAAGTCTTCAGTACAGGGTTTTCAACGATGGTGATGTCAATTGTTTAATTTCTATTACGGTCTTATTTCGCGTCGTCGGGAGCCTCTTTATTGAAACTATTACAAATATTTTTAAAAAATGAAAATAACTATAGTGCTAAGTTTGAAAAGATGTTTCAAAATATAACCCAAAATTTATTATTATGATTGAGATGAAGTGTTAGCACAATATAGAACGTTGTCTTCAGTTGAAAGAATATTCATAAGAATAAAAACCAATCCATAACACATAACAATTCCAAACTATTCATAACATAACAAAAAAATTCACAAGTAAAAAAAAACAATTCACAACAAATCTGTGTAACAAACTATGTCTTTTAACCAACTAAAATCATATTTGACATAATTTGATCAGTTAAAATTGAATCTTTTTTTTGTAAAGGGACCCACATAATTTAGTATTGAAATCTTACCTGCATGGGGTTCTAAACCTGAGTTTTTATTACATTTCGCAGCTTCTTTTGAGAGAGATGGTGCTAGTTTCTGTTAATTGCTAGATGGGAATCTATTCTTGGCTTGTGTAGTTGGAAGTGGTTCTTTGGCTGTTAATTGAGCCAATAGCTCAGTGAGATTGCTGCTTCATTATTCAAGAGCAGCTGAAAACCTACGATAAATAATTTCGACTAAGGTGATTCCAATGGTGGTCATTCCATTCCTATGCCGCTCTTTTTGGAATATCTTAAATTATTTCCTGCTATAAATGTTTTGCAATTAAAATAAACCAAAATAAAAGTCACCATTCATGCCAAACACTATAGTCACCTGAGTGCTAACTAGTCAGAAACGACTAGTTTTTCTCTAAACAGATTTTTTCAAAACTTTTTAAGCAATACTTCATTATTTAAGCAACAATTATATTTATTATAAGCATTTTTATTTGAGTTCTATTGCAACTTTCGTAGAACCTATAGATGAATCCTCAAACGACGATAAACATGTTTTTATTTTATCATCAATGGAACACGAAGACATTCTTTTGGCTAGCTCTCCTGGCGTATCTGCAGATTGCAAGCCTAATTCTGGTCATCTTAAACTGGAGTCACAAAGTGATGAGGACACAGGTATGTTGAGATTCTTGTGTATATTTCGGTGTCCAAAATAATAAAAAGTATCACTTCCTTTGGAATTGTGGTGGGGCGTCAAAGTTATATGTTTGCTGCATCTGATCGTGGTGGTTGCATTTGTCAAAAGAACATTTTCTTAACAATTGTCCCGGGTATTTTTAGTTATTAGGATATTTAATTTTGTATCCGAATTAAATTTTTGAATAAAATGACAAATATACCTTTATTTGGAACTTTTTTCTAACTTTTGTAACTCATTACAACTTTTTTCTTGTTTTAAAAATATTAGATATTTTCTTTTGTTTCTGGTGCAAGGATGTAGACGTATGTACAAATTGTATGGTATTTGTTAGAATACCATACTATTAGTGTGGTATCTTTTTAAGTTTTAAGTAATTTCAACTCTAGCTTATGAATTTATGTAATAAGAGAATACTTCTCCTATTTTTACAATAGTAAAGGAATGAAAAATTCGTAGAATGACAAGAATAATGCGCCAAATTAGATTCTTTAAATTTTTGACCAATGTAAGATTTCTTAACATAAAATTTTAAATATTGATTAAAGCTAAAACTATTAGAGCCGAATTTTGTGCCAAATGGAAAAAAAGCCTATACGAATGTATCACTTAAGTAATGTGAATAATATTTTACTTCCCTATTTATTTTGAGCGTTTTTATCTTATTTTAGTTTTACCTGTTTCATGTAATTGAAGAACTCTTACTGAAAAAAAGAGCCTTTAATTATTCTCTTTTCGATAACAAGAAATGTCTATTGTTCACAAAAAAATAATTCAACGCATTTATGGTGGTAAACAGAGGGACATAATCACATCCGATACCTACTAGGGCTAAGATTGTCAGTATTCAGTGCTAAATCAATGTAGTTCTTGGATGTCACACTGTAGTGACACTTTTTAGACATACTCATATTTACTTAAGCCCATGCACCACCTCAAGCTTAAGAATTGCAATTACATTACCAGCTTAAGGGTTTAAATTTAAGAATATTTTGGCAAAAAATGGTAGTTCTGCTCTCTATTGAGAAAAAAAAAAGAAATCAAGGATTCGTTGAATCACAAGAATAATTTCTCAAATTGGCTCTTACAAATTTTCACCAAGGCAAAATCCTTGAAAACAAAATATATATTGATTAATTAAGTTTAAAAGTGTTAAAAGCCGAATTGAGTGTCCAATAAATAGTAGTTTATTTTGAGTGATTTTTACATTATTTCAGTTTTCCTCCTTGCAGATAACCCAAGAACCCACACTGTACAAAAAAGTTTCGAATGTGATATGTGCAGGAAATGTTTTGCTACAAATTTCAGTTTAATTCGTCATCAAAGAACGCATACTGGAGAAAAACCTTTTAAATGTGACATGTGTGATAAAACATTCCGCCACAAATCCACCCTAACTTAACATCAAAGAGTTAATACTGGAGAAAAACCTTTCAAATGCGACATATGCTATAAAACATTCGGACAAAAATCGACCCTATCTGATCATGAAAGAATTCATACGGAAGAAAAACCTTTTGAATGTGATATATGTAAGAAATGTTTTTCGATAAGATCTAATTTATCTACACATCAGAGAACTCATACTGGAGAAAAACCTTTCAAATGTGATATGTGTGAGAAAACATTCTGCCAAAGAATCAACCTAACTTATCATCAAAGAGTTCATACTGGAGAAAAACCTTTCAAATGTGCCAAATGTGATAAAACATTCTCCCAAAAATCAAACCTATTTTATCATCAAAGTGTTCATACTGTAGAACAACCTTTCCACTGTGGCATATGCGATAAAATATTTTGTCTAAAATCGACCCTATGTATACATTAAAGAATTCATACTGGAGAAAAACCTTTCAAATGTGACATGTGTGAGAAACCATTTTCCCAAAAATCCAGCGTATCTACTCATCAAAGAATTCACACTGGAGAAAAACCTTTCAAATGTGACATGTGTGAGAAAGCATTCCACCACAAATCCGCCCTAACTTATCATCAAAGAGTTCATACTGGAGAAAAACCTTTCCAATGCGACATATGCGATAAAACATTCGGACAAAAATCGACCTTATCTCGTCATGAAAGAATTCATACTGGAGACAAACCTTTCAAATGCGACATATGCGATAAAACATTCGGTCAAAAATCCCACGTATCTTCTCATCAAAGAAATCATACATGAAAATAACCTTGCTAATGTTGTAAAAATAATGCCGTGTAAAATTTATACACGCCAAAATTTATAGACGCCCAAGAAGCTCAGCTTGTAAAGGGCCAACAAAATAAATAAGACACTATTATAAAGCACATAAAAAAAAAAAAAAAAAAAAAAAAAAAAAAAAAAAAAAAAAAATAGATTGATAAACAGGAGACCTCTGACCTGCTGTCGATGATCGCTTAGGTAGAATGAACCTGCGATAAGAGCTACGTAAAAAAGAAGAGTACCTACCTGAGCCTGACAGAAAGAAAAACTGCTGCAGAGATGGTGGAAGTGTACCTAGAAAAGCAGAATGTGCTAAATGAAGGTAACTTAACGAATTGAAGGCGCTTGCTGAAGAATTTTTGTCCACGAAAGATCCATCAGCGTTCCTGTAGCGACAAGGGGGGGACTGTTTGAGTTTCTTGCGGGAAAGAGCTTCATTAACTACAGTCCAAACCTTTCGCAAATTCCCCTTACACTCATCAATTCGACACGAAAAATAGAGCTTTTTGGCTGCACGTACTGAAGAAGTAAGCACATTTTATAAACTTTATACTTCAAAAGATCATCCTGTGTCTTAATTTTACATGCAGCCTTGAACAGAGACGTCTTCATATGTGTAGCATTGATCAGACCTCTAGACATCCATGGACATTTGGGTATGGAATTCCATGGCCTCTTTCTAAGAGGAAAATGCTTATCCAACAGAGCTCCCATACAACGCAAAAATAAATTTGTTGCACAATCAACATCATTAGCTTCAAGAAAACTAGACCAATCATTACTCTGAAGACAATGTATTAAATTAGAAATTTCTTTATCTGTGGAAGCTCTAAAAGAAGACTCATCCTGCTCATCCACAACAATCTCAGCTTGATGCACAAAAAGTGATACATATATAGAGAAGTGGTCAGAAAGGTCAGTGAAAACAAGACCAGAAGTAATATGTCTGTGGATGACAACCCCTTCAAAGCCCTAAGGTTGTTAGTTTTGCCCTGGGGCATATAAGGTTTTTATTGAACGCGTTGTCGTAGAAACTTCAAAAAGGGCTCATTCGATTGTAAATTGAATGTGCCCTTTTTAATACTCGGAAGTGATTGGAGGGCAACTAACCCCCCTCTCATGCCCACCATTTCCCCAAACACATTCAATCAAAATTTTGAGATAGCAATTTTCTTCAACTAAGTTGAAAGATCTGGAAATTATGTTTTTGCGGATGACACTCCCCCCACAGCCTTCAGAGAAAGGGTTGTAAGTTATGCCCATGGGGCTTATAAGGTTTTTTTTTACAGACAGCCTTCTCTTAGAAACTTCAAAAAGGATTGACTTGATTGCAAAGTGAGACCGCTAGTACCATTTTTAATAGTCAAAAGTAAGTAGATGACTAGTAACCCCCCTGTCACGCCCCCCATTTCCCCAAACACATCCAATCAAAATTTTGAAATAGGCATTTTGTTCAACTTAGTTGA